>NW_003803850.1:20136-93024 GCF_000255335.2 Galendromus occidentalis
CCCCCCCCCCAAAAAAAAATCCTGGGAACGCCCCTGAACTTCATCGCTAGTTTCGGGTACATTCGACGACGTCTCTGGCACTGCGAACATACAGATGTTCCCGCGAAAAGGGCCCTTCCAGCACAACCCGGGCGCGGCCACGTGATGATGACAATCATCATTTCGCAATGATGCATTCCCTTCTGCGCCTTTGACTTCCGGCAAGGAAATCGGCGGGCCTGATTCTGACGATTCTCGATTCTTCTGCCCAGCGAAATCGCCCCCTAGTCCGAGCATGGACGGGCGGGAAATTTGGGCTCGAAATGATTCGGCCTTTTCATCTACGGGTCTCCTGGCGATTCGTCCTTGTATCTTATTCGAGGCGCTGCTGATATCTTTGAGATGGGGCCACGTGGCGAGGGTGTGAAAATGCTCCCAGTAAATCGAGATAGACAAATGCTCATAACACTTCACCAGTCGTATATTGATAAGGATTAGCGTGAAGCTGTCGGATTTGCGGGTCTTACGTGAAGATGCATCCTCCCCAGCTTCTTCCAGCGACCGTTCCTATCCACACGATCGACCGGAGGTCGGATAGCAGATTCTCAACGATCCCATATCAGCCAATGATTACGGCTCCAAAGACAAGCAGGCGATGAACAAGTACGTGTCGGCGTCTTCAAGTCGCCGCCTGCTATTTTTTCGCCTGTCGCCACTGACTGAAATCTTCCGGCGTTCAACCTTGAGCTGCGATCTTCCACAAGCCGTGTAACCTGAGCAGCGGGCTGTGAGAGTGGAGGCAGTGCTCGAGATGCTTCCAATTCTAAAAATCGGACGGAACCGAGCGGCGTCTGAGAGATAAGGAAGGGCGGGAAGAACCTCTACGGCGGGCGGCTGGGAGTTTGAAAATTTTCCTCAGGGAAAGAAATCGACTCCATCTGTCAGCTGTCAAGTTCGGTGTAGACCCGGAGATAACAACGATCCTTTCGCCTAGAATCCATGACCTGTCCCGGTCGACATTCGGTAGATCTTACCCTTCTATTCCTTGCGTGGAAAGAGCCAAATTGCCGCGTCCGTCAACATAGTGGGGAATATTGAAATACACCGCAGATCTCCGGGACGGGTAACACCGGATACTCACTCAGTGGCGGAAACTCTTGACGGACCAAGAATTCCTTCGCTAGGAGCACGGGGAGCAATCCAACGCGGTCTCAAGAAGCCGAGATACTGCACGGGTATAGAGTTTTGTTCAACATGTCGGACGGAGCAAATTCATTATGTCAGATTCCGTATCGCGTTTCTCCTTGAGGATGTTATAGCAGTCCCACAAGAGGGTCCGGAGGAGCGAGCGAAGGCGAATGTAGAGCCACGACACGGGCATACAAGCGAACGAGGGAGTGAGCAGCGAGCATATTAGCTCAATGCTTGACCGATGATAAGTTCGACTACCCAACGCTTTGAGCTTGCTGCGCGCAGAGCGAGAGTTCCAACTTGATCTTCGAGAGGACCTCTCTTATCCGAGGATTCTCGTGAGAAACCCACGTGATGGTCCCCGGAGAGTCTATCTTGAAGCTCACTCTGACCAAGAGGTTCTGACCGGATTCCAAGGGCAATTCCCCCCGGAATCTACTGATCCACGAGGAAGCGGCTGGCGTCACCATCTCCGGGCCGTTATTCAAGATTCGTCACCACTGAGAAGTCGAAGGATCCCTTCTCGAATCACTGTTCTGCTTCTGGGTGCTCGGGTACGACGAAGTTACACACGCCTTTCTGAAGAGGCGATGCTTTTTCTCCGGCGACAATGCGCAATTTATACCCCATTCTTTGTGCCTGGAAATCTTTGTGTTTTCCGACATGAAGGTCGAATCGGCGACTGACAGAGTTCAGTCTGGTCGACTTCTTGAGGAAGCCAGAATTTTTCACGATTCCCGATGCGTGCAACATCCGCACCGGTCTGCCAATCGCACGGCATCCTGAGCTCAAAGCACGGAGCTGGGGGAAAAGTCTCCCGACAAGCAATCGCTCTCTTAAAATGACCTGAATGACTGGGTAAATAGAGAACTCGTTCGTGGGAACGCTTGCACTCACGATCTGTCCCCGTGATGGGTAGCCCGTCGCATCGCGGTGAGTCCTTTGATACCTATTCCTCCTCGGCCTCCAGAGACCCAACGCCCCAGCAAGTCCACATCATCGACATTTGAATCTCAAACTCGAAGGATTGAGATCGAATAGGTACCGTTTCCGGCTACGACCGTAGATCAGGAAACGAAATAGAAAGATTCATCATCGGATCTCCTTACGGCTTCGGCTCGAAGAATTGACTCCTTTCGGAGAATATTAGAACCAATTGCTGGCTGAGTGAGAAAATCCCAGAGCCTTTTGGGGAACTCCATCAAACACGATCAAGGGGAGCCCTTTGATCTATTGGCGGAGGCCTCGTCAAATATTCGGGACAGCTCGGTTTCTAATTATTCTGATATTCTTTCTATCGCTCATTCTGGTTCACGCGACAGGAGGCCCCGAATAGATGGGGGGGTTCACGGCAGCGCCTGCCCAGATCTCAGAATCTTGCTCAATCAAAGCGAGAAACCCTCGTCGATAGAAGAGACGAGAGATAGTCATACTCGCTCGAGCGGCGGTTTCCGAACGCGAAAGGAATATTCTCTCGATTCAGGCTCTCCTAGAACGAGTAACGTGGACTCGGCTGCACACTTGCTCTTGAAATTCCATATCTTGTCCGAGGTCTCCGATGTCGTTTCGAGTTGATTGAGGACGAGGTCAGCCGTAGGTCGGGAAATTCTTCGCCGAGAACAAATTACTCGGACGGACGATCTCTCACACAGAACAGAATGATTCTCGAGTCTGAGTACGAGAGCGGAATGAGAACACGCTTGCTTAGACTTTCTGCCTTATCTGCGCAATAACTTCCGGAGAGATCCCTCAAGCCTTCTCGGCGGTTGGACTTACTGCTCGACGACGCGGTCTTCTTGCTGCAGCCCTCGGCGGGCTCGCAGACGGAGGCTTTGTCGGCGCTCGGGGGCTCAGCGGGCGTTCGCTGTAGGAATCATTCCACAGGAGGAGGCTGCCAGTCTGACATCTGGATTTGCTCGTCCCTTGATTCACGCGGCCACTGAGCTTCGCCAGACTCGAGCGATAATGGAAGCATTGCACCATTTAAAATCTTAAATCTATGGAACTGTCGCCTGTGTTGAGCTCTGAGTTTGCACTTCCCGATACTGAGATTTCACGCATCCATCCTTTTTGCGGGACGGTCCAGACCTTACCCGGGACGGATCATACGTCATACCCATACGACATATGAACATTACGAAGCAGAAAATCGCTTCGCCGCAGGTACGGGTGCTCCCCACCTTTGGCAATGTCCGGGCTGTCGGACGAGGAGCAGCAAACGGATGTGAAAGTTTCACTTCAGGACGCTGATTCAGATGCCCGTTCCTCTTGAAAAGACCATATGTCGATTCCGCGCACGTCCCCGACCGATACAACTACTTTTGTCTGTGGAACAGTTGCTCACTGTTTTGGCAAACAGAGTGCTCTCAGATCAACCGCCACTTCAAACCCATATCCTCCGTGTCCCGAGTAGAGCGGCTCCTTGCTCAGAATCATATGAAAATGGTCTCGGTTCGATCAGAATGCGGTCTCTCTTCGGGCAGGGGTTCCGTCTCCGATGGGGAAGCCGAGCGTCACCCACAATCAAGATAAATCTCCAGATTGCGGATATGGGGGAATCCAGAGAGCTTGGGCTGCTCGTCTCCACGTCGACGCACGGAAGCTCTTCGGGGACATTTCACACGACGTTTCGATTCGGAAAATTAGTCAAGGAAACAAGTTCGCCGACCCTCCACCTCCGAAAGCCAAGAAGTGCTCTCTGAAACTCTTCCGGGATCCAACGGATTCCTAGGGAACCTAATTAGCCTACGATGAACACGTGTGATTGCGAATGGGGAAGGACTGGATTCTTCGCGGCAAGGGAGTGTATTCGCCGTCTGGGCGGTCTAATGACTCTGTCGTCCGGATGCCTCGCCCGAATCGTTCAAGTGAAATAGTCCGACAGCCCTCCAGGTTAGGTAAGCAAGACGTGCTCCGACCGATCGAGAAAGGAATAGACGCCTCCCGTTCAACCGACATCCACTGAGTGAGTGAGAGCGAGAGAAACTCTTCCCGCGAACATTCGCGAATCAACTGGTGGGGAAACTTCGGCTCGTCTGCTGCCGACAGTAGCAGCCTCTCTGGCCCGATGGATCGATACATTCTGGGAATTTCTCCACTTAAAAACCCATCCCGGTGGATCCACAGCGCCCATCATCTGGAAACCCAAACGCCTTCTGATCGAGATCCGAGACGAGCGGCCCTAATATAAACAAAAAATGGGTGAGAGGAAGTAGGCTGCAGGTCCGCGAGAATAATGCGGAGGCAGGGGAATTTTCACCGAGCGCCACACAACAGCTGCTTCGACTCGAAACGCAAGCAGAGCGGAAGAGGAGCTCCGGATTTCAGCGCTTCTCAGTCCGCGCCGAAGAGGATTCCTGTTCGGAAATCTCCAGGCCGCGAATAGCCCTTTGAATGGGAATGAATTGATGATTGAGGAAACGGGTGCGAGGCTTAGATCCCGTGCTCTCGGAGTGGGTCTTCCTCTCCGGAGCGCTGCCGCTCCTGCTTCGAAACACGTCTCCATCGTTTCACGGAAACAGTTGATTTTGCGGAAGCTAATGAGTCGTGGAGGGGATTCGCGGCCGCATTCCGCGATGGTGTGACGTTCTAGTGAGAGCGCTCAGCACGTTTGCGGCCGGCGGACGCGAAGCGAAAAGGGACGAGGAGGAGAAGAACGCCAAGGACATGATGCGGGACGACCACCATCAGGCACTTTCCCAACCAGAGCGCCATCTCACCGTCGAGCCTGCTCTGGTCTAGCTACAAGCCTGCTAATCCTCTGTTAATCACTTGTTCGCTAATTGCTGATGTCCTCCCCCTCTCCCCCCCCCGAGCTCCCTGCTGATTATTATGTATAGGTCGAGCTTTTCAGGGAAGAACGTGGGCAGTGAGCCGATATTTAGGCTTCGTTCTGACGTTGGTCGAGAAGAGACGAAGACAAAGGAAAAACTCATTCCTGCGGGAGGAATCGTCAGCGACCTGATACGCTGATTGTGGCCACGGTATTGCGTATTGTGGCCGCGGTACGCATCGGGACAGTCCGCTCGAACTCTCCTCATGATATGGTGGGTAGCCTGGAGCATCATTTGGATTGTGCAGCACGCTTCCTCGAGGACACGAACACCCAGCGATGGTTCAATTGTGTGAAGCGAATAGGGTGAACAGTCAAATCCGCGACGACCTTGCAAATGGCGCTCACTCGCTCCTCACGTACGTGGCTTTATCGAATCTGCTTCGAGAGTCAGGCGCTCCGGAGGGAACGTCCCGGATTGACTGCCAGGAAGGATGTTCTTTGGACAAGTTCTTTGGCCTCATCCCACCAGCCCCCGCGATGCTACCGAGGGTACAACTACGTGTCTGAAGTTATTCTTCAGAATTCTTGGCACAAGCGCCCTCCCAACATTCCCGGAGTGCGAACGCGGAATGGTTTCCGACGATAGTACGCACTCGAGCGAATCGATTCCGTGATCAGGATTGACGATCCTGGTTCGATCGATGAATAAATCGATTGGCCTGCGGAGACACGAGACACTCTCCAGACGTGACATTTTCCGATAGGAGGCTTGCGAGGGCTCCAGGGATCTCGTGCGGGCATCCAGTGCGCTTGCTTGTCAGGCATCAGCGGAACAAGGCATTTATTTATACGCTTTGATTGACAATTTGACGCGGATCCACAACGGACAATCTCAAGAACGAGAACGTCGACCAGACTCTCTCTCGAGTGTGTCGACAGGGTAATACTCACTCACTCACTCGGCGCACAACACTCGGCAATAGCAGTCGACACTGCTATCGTGTCAAGCGAGATATTAATAACGCCACCAATAGTTTGGCCAGCGGCTTCCGCGGCTGCCGGAGCGAACAGACAGGCGGTAGAATCGCTCGACAGCTTTAATTCGCGACACATCGTTTCCGTTTCATGTTGGGGAGCTGTAACCCTCGATGAGATCATGGGCCAAGCGCGAGCTGTCTTCAAGTGCAAGAATCACTGACATTTCCATCCGGTATTGTTGTGGATTTCTCGGCGCCTCGGTGAAAGAAGAATAACTGAGAAACAGGGTGAGAGCTCGTCTCCACGCTCGGCATACCCAAGCGCGGCATACGTGCTGGCCTGTTTCCAATGTAGATGTGTCCAAAAAGTTGTTTCATTAATCTTCTACACCCTTCCGCTCCAATACTCGACACAGGAAGAGATAACACTCTTCGAGAAAGCTAATCGTTGTACTTAGCAGACTGGACCTGTTTCCGATTCGAATCGGTTGCTGACTTCTCCGGTTCCGCAGAGCTCCCCTCCGATCCTGATGGGGGAATGTATACTTCGCAATAGGGCTCCAGAGGTCGTAGCGCCAGCCACGGCCGCGCCTCCCACACTGAATGAGATTTCCGCGATTTTGAACAGAATCCGCTTCGCTGCTGTTCCGGTCGATGCGGAAAATTGGAAGTGAATCGAGAGTAACATCCGCCGTTCTGACGTGGATCCGGACTGATACCTGATTCGATTTGGGGCTCGATTCCGTGTACAAAGGAAATCTCGGCATGCGGCCGCTCGAGCTCCTGGTTGAACCATTCGTGTTGACTGAACGAGTGCATTACTCAAAGGTTTGAAGACCGAACGGATTAGCAACCGAGTCATACCGGTACTCGATCAGCATCGGATATGCCTTCGTAATCCTCGCGGTCTGGTGTTCTGCTTTCCCTGTCAGTGAATCGAGGATACCGTCTCAATATCGAGCGAAAGGTCGGAACGAGCTCCGACATGATCGTGTGACGCCAAACTCGCAGCTGGCTTCGCGAGTTCTCATCGGGAAAAAATCATCATGTGACATCCTCGGCCATCAGAATTGCAACGGAGACAGGAAATGTCGAGGGCGAAGATTGTTGAGGCAGGAAAACGACAGCGACGTTCCACGGAACGTGTTGGACGTTTGTGACCCGGCGGGGAGCGGAGATTTTTGAACGCTCAACGGACGGCGATTGGAAGCGACCGGGTCGAGAGTGACTGGGATGACACCCGCCTAGCATGGGGTTGACAGCTAGCGCGCCTGGTGTCAAGTTTTACGTGGAGGAGGAGTGATGCCGACGGGGGCGACAGGATTCGTAAGAACGACTCATATTCGTTCCGAAACGTATTCGTCAAGCTCACGGAACGTACCTACATCACTCTCTAGAGAAGAACATCTCGGCGTTGACAGCTCATTCGAGCACCCCGAGTGCTGAGCTCACTCCTAATGAACTCGAATGCATGGGCAGCTCTCTACACGAAAAGGACTTTGATTCAGTCTGCCCACTACCTCGTCTTGCTGTCTGATAATTTGGGAGCGACGGACTTTGCAACTTCAAGCCGATTAAAACTTCGTGAACTGATGAAACTTCGAGGAAGAGTGCGCCAGCGACGTGGTACAGGGCTTCGAATGAGAAGATAAGAAAATGAGGAGCGACGACTCGCTTTATCGTCTATCGCCGCACTCCATGGCGCTGATGGTGGACTGGTAGAATTGATTCAATCCTCGATAGACTTGATTCGCATCAGAGGGCTTCTTCTAAAAACGGCGGGTGTATCCTGCACGGCTATAATCTCTGCCACCTATATTCATCAGCTCGACTGGATTTTCGCTGCTCCGATTGTGTTTTTATTGATACTCGATGTCCATATTTGTATGTTGCTGCATTTTGTTTCATCTACCAATCCTTCTATCTGGAAGACGAGGTCGCCAGCTAGCTGCCGCGACCCGGATGGGCTTCCCGGAGCTTCCCCAGGGGTTGGAGAACAGAGCGGCGACTCGAGAACCATCCAAATTACAATCCAGACCAGCATTATAGAATTCATCGATATGGTCGATCATGGGGAGCATTTTCCGACTTGTCATCCAGTCCGAGGGGGACGAAGATCCACCCACACCCGATCTACGTCGACGAATGGTCGAGTCTCGGATGCCATCAAGGGCTTCCGTCGGTATTCAGGTTCCTTCAGAGCTCTCGCATTGAGATATTAATCAACGATGATGCGAAAAAACTCACTGCGTGTCAAGTTATCCAGAATCGAGGACTGAAGGGGAGATCGACGTTCGAGAGAGAGACCAGAATAAATCCGGTTTCCGAGAACATCTCAAGGTTTCTGGCCACGTCAGTCTCATGACATGAGGACGACACCTACATCCGATCCGCTCAAGTTATCCCCCGGTTCCGGGTCTTCCGGGTCCTGTGTAGAGATTTGAGCAAGAACGCTCAGACACGACCGCGAGCTTAGCGATGTCGAGGCTTTCCTAATCGCACACGCATCGATTCATGGTGCCATGCCGCCCGGCTT
The DNA here is from genome assembly GCF_000255335.2 of Galendromus occidentalis. Lineage (NCBI taxonomy): Eukaryota > Metazoa > Arthropoda > Arachnida > Mesostigmata > Phytoseiidae > Galendromus > Galendromus occidentalis. Next base: position 28,595 of record NW_003803850.1, read on the forward strand.
GGGCCCGAGCCTCCTAATTGGGACTCGGCTGCTGGATCGGAAGAATATAATACATCGAGCAAGTGTTTAGATTGCGGATCCAAGGGATCGAGAGGGAAAGCAAACGATTGTAAATAGCTTGATCAGTCGGCAGTGAATTAGGCTCCGGCAACCTATGTTGTGGAGGAGGAGATTCGGTCAGTGGGCTGGAGGCGTAGACTCGAGCAGACCAGCCTCTCCGTAGTCTACTGTATTTTGAGGAAGTCAATTATCGAGTAGCGGTCACGCCACCTGCCCAGAAGCTTCCCAGTCCGTAGCGAGAGCTCAGATACGGCGACGTGCGCTCTCTCAGGATGCGCTCTTTTCCAAACCGAGGACTTTGCTCAAATCAATTTCCTCTTCACCTCCTACTCGGCGGTGAGATTTTCCACGAGGAAATCGTCGAGAATGACACGATGTTTGGAGACCGTGTCTGCCTCTCCCAAGCACCGAGGAGAGGGTTAGTTAGTCGCCTGGCTGGTTGGCGGTCTGCTGGCTGTGGCTCAGTCGCTTGTTAATCGTTTAGTACACTCCATAGTCTCACTTAAGTGGAAGCGTCCGTGATCCATTGTGTCCCGAGCGTCCAACCACGACAAGCTTTACTTCGGAGGCATTCTTTCGACGGCCTCGTTACTTCGACCTCCAGCTCAACAGCGACCTCGTTACTGCAAAGTCCGCCTGAACAATTTCAAAGTTTTCTTTCCTCGTGTTCGGCGGAAACCCGCTGGGATCCGCAAAGACCTTGACGACAGGAAACGGCTACCTTCAACGGAATCTAGTTCGCCGTAGACGACGAGCCGAATGGAGCGTATCGATCGACTTCGGAACTCCCTATTCCTTCGGAACGACGTTTTTCTCGCCGGTCACTGCCTCTCGGCTCTGAGCTTCCTCCTCGGCATGATCATGTTGGCAATTCATGCTTTTGTCGAAAATAGCGCAAGTAAGTTTCTGCGGCTTGTTCAACGTGAAATCAAGCGAAGGTTCCGCCCGCTCTGTGCCCGACCTTGTGAAAGCATCTCTCGGGACGCCGAGCTCCCATGAATTTTATTCACCTTGAGCGTTCCGTTACACACTCGATCGCTCCTTTCGCTGGACGGTCGAGGTAAGATCCCCTTTGTAACTCTGCAGCGATATTCCGATATGTTGACCGATGGACTCATCTTCGTGAGAAAGAAAACAGGAAGTCCCTCGCGAATGGGTTCCGCGAAACTTCCAGCAGCCGAGTTCTCCCCGAGATAAAGTGTTTCCATTCCATATTTTCTTTTCTCGGCTGCTCTTCCCAATCCGTCAATAATGAGCGCCGATAATCGATCATCACGTTATCGAGCTTCTCGCTCGCTCCGACTCCCTCGCCGTCAATGCGCGATATTCGAGCCTGTGATCTCACGAGCCGCGAGCTCGAATGGCGTCTCCCCGAGAACGAATATCTCCGCTCAGAGACGGATTTTCGGAATTTAGGCAAGATTTCGGTAATCCTGAATCTTGGTATCGAGTTTGAGCGGAAACTCTGCGAGACGTCTCTGACTGACTTTCCTTCAAAGATGTCCAAATTATTAATCAATGATCAGCCGGAGACAAATGCTCCCGCCACTTGCCTGCACCCCCTCCGATGGGTCTTGCAAGTCTCCCGGTTCTGCGGAACCGGAATCCCTCACAGAGATGCGTGGGCAGGTCTCGATGCTCCTGGCTGACACGCGGTGTCCCTACAGACGTCGCAATTCTGCGCAAAATCCTAACGCGTGCGTGCATCCATTCATTCAGACATCATATTATCGAGACGAGCCTCTATGTCTGGGACCCTCCGACTCATTGATCAAAGGCTCCGTTGAGGTCCCAAAGCGTGGTGTCCCCAGAGCGTTCGGTCGAAAGGATCGATTATTCACTTTCTATTTAGCGACATTCCCCGGCTGGTCTGGCGTCGGACTGGCCTTGCCAGTCGATTGTGTTGCGGCATCGGAGACCGCATTTGCACAGTCTCCATTTTGGCGAGCGGCGATAGATATCTTTTGTTTGTTGCTGCTGTCGTCTGTCTACCCGCTCACTCGCTCGCACCATCCCTCGCCCTCCGTGCAAGTATAACTTCTGCGGGAGATGCCATTGTATGCGTTGCTTATCATATTTCTTGCAGCGTCTCGAGGTGGCCACCGACTTCTCTCGGAGCTCGAGAAGCCAGCCAACCTCCATTAACGACACGTGCTCGGGTCTTTTTGCACTCCTCCTCCTGCTCCCACTCGCTCTGACTCCATTGAAAGCTGGAGAGTCGGAGGGAAGAGAGACACGCAGTCCCGGTGTGGGAAGATCGTCGACTGCACTACGTCGGAGAAGAATATTTTTTCTTGGATCATTTTTATCCTTCATGCTCGCCTCCATGCATGCCGAATTCCTACCAAGCGTCCTTCCCGCCCTCGCCATCTAGTCACCGCACTGCGCCAAACTCCATTAACCACGTGTTATGCTCGCTCTGGTCGCTCCGAACGTCCTCGGGATATTCGACCGATGCACGCTGGGAGTTCCCCCGGGACTCTATTGACAGCCTCGCCGGTCGCCCGGGAGTCACGCGTTATCGGCACGGTTTCAACAGGACACGCGTGGCGTTCTGACGGGAAAAAATCGCGTCGATTCCAAAGGAGAAGTTGTTCCACCCAGACTGAATTCAGGACCAGACGAGACGAAACGAGTCGTTATCGGGAGAATCCCGAGCTCCGAGTCAGATTTCGGTTCGCAAGCGCGGAAAATCGGGCGCTGACACTCCCGATCGAGCTCAGAGAGCGATCGCTCGGAGGGACAGGAGCGTCATTTCTCGGACGTCCTCAGCGTCGTTGTCGACGTCCGCAGGTCGCTCAGAATTCCATCTCCCTGATTGCCTGGTTTCCGCCTCCCGATTCTGCCACCGTGGTTGCCCTCACGTTTTGGCTTCGCAGTATAAGCCTGAAATGTTCACGCAGGACATTGCCGTGTGCTCTCCACTAGAAAACTGAAATTCGAAGAACAGGAGCGCTCGGTTTGAACATTTTGAATAACGTCTCGGAATTCTTTCCTCCACAGCTTTCACATCGGTTGCGGAACTGGGCAACGTGCCTACAGCGCAGATATCTTTGGCTCTCATACTGCTGGGTACCATCATCCCCCTTGGCGAACGATTGCAACGACTGTATATCAATGTTCAGCTTAAACGTCTGACTGAGAAAACCAACGCGATGGATTAGAGTTTTGTTTGAGGCCATTCGCATGGAAGTCGCGTAGTCGAGCGCGCGCGCCGGGAACGTGCCTCGGTCATTCCCGATTCAGTGAGCGAGCACGCCGATGCCGTAGCGAACTAGCATGCATTACGTTGTTCTCCCTCTCATTTGAGCTTTCCGCGTTTGATTCTCGTTTGTCGAAATGCGAGTCGGATCCGCTCGCAATCGTTCGGGTGATCGATCGCTCCCGCAGATGATGTCCCAGAGCTGAGCTGTTGGTACGACAGTTCCGATAATTCCGAATTCTATCGATGTTGACTGAGAGTTCATCATCTGCTGAGGGGGAGAAAGACGAAAATCCAAGTCTCTTTTACTCGAATAATATGTAGAAGCACTGCCACCGTTTATTGTTCGACTGTCGCTGAGAGATAATAATCAAGCACCAAATGGGCTCTTTGGATCGGAAGCCGTCTATTGGTCTCTGTGTCTGCCTGTTTTTCCGTCTGTCCACGCGTCGGTCCGTCAGCTCATCCATCCATCCATCGAGGGAACGGCACTGACCCGACCGCCGCTTTGATGTTAGATGCTGCCGTGGAAAAACAGTCCAACGTTCTCTCACAGTTCGTTATCACGTCTGCGATGGAAGAGACCACCGCAGCTCTGCCGTCGATTCAAGCGGTTGCGGCGGATGCTGACGACGAATATTACATACGGTCTCCACCGACCAATGAACAAGTGTTTCAGATGATAGACTCGAAATGAATATTGGGTGTGACCGTATTCGGAAAGTCTCTACTGCAGCGACCACATGAGAGTGCGTCATGATTCGAAGTCGAAGAGATCGCAGAGGAAGATCCAGATAGATGGCTCTGAATGGATATCATGGCGTAGTATCGAAAGAATAATAAATAATCAGAATTTGTTCGGAAGACTCGGGGAACCAGCTGACGTCTACTCCGTTTTTCTGTTGATCCTCAGTCCAACCCTCCTTGAACGGAAGTTTCGGGAACATGCATTTGGATCCACCGTGAGAAATATTCCGGTTCCAATCGAATTCGGTCACGAGCTCAAGCCCTGGATGATATTTCCACTCCTCGTACACGCTCGAGTGTATGTATGAACTGCTCTGTCTGCTGAATAGCTGAAAGAGATTACCACATGACTGCTACAAGACGCGAGCTCACGCTATTTACGGGGTACCTAGCGTCATTGGAATAAGAAACCGACCCATGCAATAGTTTCCATCGAGATAAGCCCGGGAGGAGTCCACCCGTCCGCGTGACACCTGAAACCATTGGTTAACACCATTGGTTAACACCATTGGTTAGTTCGGATAATCAGATGGTCTATACCGAATGACTTGTGTTCTCCGCGAAAATATCTGCGACAATCAGATCCTAACGAACACCGACGTGATTCGTCCTTCATCGAGACTATTCTGGCGGTCTTGTCGCGACATTGCTTCTAGTATTCAGCTCATGAATGCGGTAAGATTCGCGCTCTGTCATGTTGGACACACCAGTACGGGCTCGTACCAGTATGACTTCCCGAGCCTGTTCTGCGTGGAAAAATTTCTCGTTTGAACAGAAGAGGGTGGGTACGTTCACCGCGTGATGTCCAGCCGGTTACTTCATCGGTTACTTGGGGACACGATCGAATTCAGTGAGTGCTGTCTCGTTCGAGGAGCGTTATCGACTCTCTGCGGGGCTCCGTCGAGCGGAAAAAGGGTATAATCTGGGGACCGACAACGTTCGCTTCATCAAGACCGTTCCCAATGGTCGCAACGGCGCGGCGCCGCCTTGGCACAAATGAAACTCTTATCTCACATAGGCTCTCAATGAAACCGCCCCGCGGGTGAAGCGAGACCATCGGATCTGCGACCGGAACTATGGAGAACGCCGGGCAGTTCACTTCATTCTATTCCAACCAATCTCGGCTGACCTACTCTGTCAAGAACTTCGATTGTATATAAAATAAGGAAGAGTAGAGTGACTCGACGTCCCACGAGAAATCTCATAGTTGTCGGGAGCATCCACCCGAATTCGCATTCGATTCCGCTTCGAAACTTCCATCTGCGGAAGGGGGCTGGGGGCGGAAGCATCTCTTTCCCTCAGAATCCACCGATTTTCTGCTGAAGATAAGAGGGGGCGTTTTAATTTTGGAAATCTTCGATTCTAACGCTGAACTCATGATGTCGACGTAACACGCTGTCTTTCAGTCTGAACTTCTGTCAGGCAGACCTGGTTCTGTCAGTTCCGACTTGGCGAAGTCAGTAGGCGACAAACTTCCGAGCCTAGTTATGCTTGGTCGTATCTTTGCCGCATATTCCGTAGGACAAGCATTCCCTAGAAGTGTGGACCCGCATGCGGGGGTGGATGCATGCTTTTGTGAGCGATTTCGCATCTCATTCTGTGAGTTCGTCTCGCGCCGTCATCCAAATCAGTGTAGATCTCATTGGATGCTGTGTACTCCGAAGCGAGAAACCTTCGGAGAACTTTTCTCGGATATTCATCCTGATACCAGTCGGACTGACAAGAGGCCCAGAGCGCATTCGCTGACTCCTGGAGAAGAGTTGTCACCGTCGCAACGACGTCTCTAGCACCGAACTTTTCTCCCCTCGGTTGATCCACAGACTGTTGATCGCATGCGTGAACAAACGCCCCGGGCGATACTCCTGTCGAAATGTTCCCCGAACAACGTAGAGAATTCATGACTCGGCTGAATATCGCGATTCCAGCGAAGGAGTGTTAGGGCATTGATCATGTTGCGTGTTAAACAGCTGTTCTCATCGACTCGCGATATCACAGAACATTCTGCGGGGTTCTCTCGGACCCGACCATGAGAGAAATCGTTTCGCGCTTTTCCAGGTGAGACCCTGATGATGTCCGCCCCCTCCCCGTGGCCCTCCTTACTGATCGCGCATCGAGCACGCGGCGGGCGTCTCTGATGAGATACCGTCAAATCCTCGGATGATGAGGAAAGGAGCTCCATCTGAAGAAAATCTTATCTGATATACCAGACTTTATCTTCCAAGCTTTCGGACCAATAGCGACCCTGATCCTGCGCCCGGAGTCGGAGCGGAATTCTAGGAGCTCCGAATCGACCAAAAGCGAAGCGCCGCGCGGGCCCTCGCCATCGCTATCCCGCCTAGCGATAAGGCGGTGGGTTGTAGAGGGAGGATTTGTCACTGTGACACGATTTGTACTCGCAGCCGACAGTCCTCTCTTTTCGGTTGAATAATCAAACGGAACGTCTCAGGGCCCGAGGAGGGAAACCTCGATGCCAGCTCCAGACGGAGAAAATCCGAATATCAAGACCGAGAGAAATATCTGGAAACGGCTCTCGGGAGGGACATAATTTATCGAGAGAGAATAGGGGCTCCGATCGAGTTTCTATTCAGCGAGCTTTCACTTCCATTCTCTGGTGTTGGTTCTAATCGTCCCTGGAAAAGTTCGTAGCCGAAAAATTCCGTGATAATTGGGGACCGGGTCACGCTGCTCGGTTCCGGAGTTCCGTATTATCCACCCTAAAGCTCCTCGGATCACTCACGATGGGGATGATCATCCTTCCCGCGTTCGCCGTCAGCTAGCGAGAAAGTGCCCGAAAATGGAAGAGGGTGAGATTCTCCTTCTCTGACAAACTGCAGCCCTCTTCATCCGGTCGAAGTGTCCTCCGACTGTTCCTCCATTCGGCTGAAGAGCCCTTCGGATGTGCGGCTGTAATTTAGCTGAGTGAGTGACGGCCGCTACCGACCAGAGTTTCGATAACCTTAGCAGCGGGCACCTGTACCGTACATTGGCGTTTCGAAGAATGTTGTCCGGTTAATCAAGATTCATTATTCTCGGGGATTCCGATGAACGCCAGGGCTCGATGATCTACACCCTCCCCTCCTCCGGGCGGGATGGGTTAGGGGCATTCCATATTTTTATGCCTCTCAACGTGCTTCGCAATGAGCTGTTTCCGGCGACGACACCCTCAGGCTACAACCCCAACTCCGGAGAGGGCTGAGCTTAAAGTCGTCGGCGGCGCGGCCTTGAGGCCTCTCGAAGAGACAGAAGGTCTAGGGAATTGGGCATCTTCCGGGGAATAGGCTTCTTCGGAAACGATCCTGCTCCAACACGCTCGGTCACTCCCGTTTTGGCCACATGTACTCGATGTCATTTGCGGAATGAGCATCGGAGCGTCTTCACGCCGACAGCCGCTGAGAACTTCTCGATCTAATGGGTCGTCCCTCGCTATTGAAGCCTCCCCCGGCGAGAAACAACGAATGTCCGCCTGCAGTCGCGTGGAAAATTGCGTCTCACGAACGATCGCGCATCGCAGTGCAAAAGCTCCTCGGGATTCTCTTCTAAGCGGGCCGAAGTCGCTGTGTAGTTCTTCCCCTCAAGTCTCATGCGGACGTCGAGTCGGTCGTAGGGGGCGAAGAATCTCCCTGCCGATGCGACAGAACGTAGGGACGAGTCCCGATTTCGGTTCCTAGAGACGGAGTACCGCCTTGAGGAAAGAAGTCCACAGGAACACGCTAGAGGATTCGTCGTCTGAAATCGAGCACTCGGAACATCCACTTTTTCCCGCGACGTCACTCGCATCATACTGGAGCGGTCACGTCGGGGGCTTACTCATTGCCCGGATTATGATGCGAAGAGATCATCGGCCTAAGAGTTTGAGTGAGGACGTGAATGAAGTGAAGGATTTGTACTTATCCACGGGAATGCTTGCGCCACTCCAGGATCTCCGGGGCCTCGTTTCTGGGGGAAAATTTATTGAGAGAGAGCTTCCATGGACTGAGAATACGAGAACGCGGACTTTTAGCTCGATCTTCCCGGATAAACTCCGGAGGAAACTCACTAAGGTCTAATTACCGAGGAGTCGTTGACTGAAATCTTAAACGCAGCGTCCGAGAGAGAGTTCCGGAAGATCTTCGACCTCCCTCCTGGCAGCGCCGGAATCATCTAGGACGCTCGCGCTCTCGGACAATATTCCGGAAACGTAGTCCTTATTTTGTTTGCCGGAACACACTGGGAACACCCATGAATTTTCTGCGGGGTTGCGGAATCTGATTTCTGTTCTTACCGAGGGACGAGCTTGAGCGTGCTTCGAATGAGATTGGCGAATGCCTCTCGTTCGTCAAAATCAAGGCGATCTCTGAAATTCTCATAACGGTCGCGTGCTTCCCTGTCCTGAACGAAGTCCCTCCCCTCCTCCCCAATTCCACTGGGAGCGGATTGGATCGCTGCTCTCGCGAGCCCTGCTCTGATTAATGAAGATTTCTCGATTTCCCTCCGGGAACCTCATCTTTTTTCTCATTCTATTCATGTCTCCTCGACTACGCGGCGTCATCTGTCCTTGACAAATTAAACTCCGCTTGCTTATTTGCAGAGCTTGCGATGCGAATAAGAGGAAGGTCCGACGAAGACCAATTCGAATAGATTCGAAAGCGACCCGATTCCATGTATTCTTCTCTTCAAGTCCTGTCCAATAGAAAACGAGACACAAGTTCCGCTCACTCAGTTTCCCTCCGTGTGCGTACGCGTTTTTCGCGTCAGTACCTCACTGGTCTCGAGCCAGTAATATTCGCCGACGTAGTGAGCGGTCAGGATGACCACGCATCCTCCGCTCTCTGACGGCAATCTCCTGAGCTGAATTTCCAACTTCAAGCTCGATATTCCGGTCATTTCAAGAGCGCTCCTCTGAGGGAGAGAAATGAGCGGTTAGCAGACTTTGACGCCGACCCGGGATCTGACAGAGCAAGGTCCCGGAAGTCTACGCGTCGTCTGTTTCCAAAGGATTGATTCTTGACAAAGAAGAACGAAAACTTGCAACGATTGCAGAAAGGTATGGCGTCTCCCACTCGTTCTTTGTTCCGAACTTCAACACCCGTCGAGCACCCGTAGCTTCTGCATAAATGAGGCGTGCTAAATCCCGTCGGTCCATAGAAGAAACGGTCCGGAACGTTTTTCCGCTTTCGATCTCAACTTCCGAGCGGCCGGATCGGGCGGATCGCGACCGAGCAGTGTACTGAGTGGCGGGCTGGCGGCTCAGTGGAACTCTGAGGTCCAAAGGTCCGAGTCTCGCGACTCGAGTAGGGAGAGTCGTCGGACAGACTCGTCCGGATCATACGACTCACCATTGAAATGTTTCATATTGACTCCGAGCGTCTCCGCGACCCAACCAAGTCGCTGACCAACCCGTCCGCTGCAAGGCTCGCCGACCATTCGAGTGATGCGTATCGAGGTCATATCGATAACCAGTAGCCCGAGGGCGCGGTCGACGCGACTGTGAGGCAGCGTCCGAGTCTGCCTCGAGGATCTTTTTTTATTATGAGACTATTTCCAATTTAGGATCTGGGAGGGTCTCATTCCGGGATCATCCGGGGAACTCTGCTTTTCTTCTCGCTTTTTCCTCGCGTATACGAGAGCTAATTTCGAGTGGAATCACCGAGGAGCTCACGATGGAATTAACTTTCTGCCACTTTCGTTGGAGGCTTCGGCGAGATAAATTCTCCTCCCGTTCACGCCGTGGGATCAGAGCTGTCTTTTCCTTATAAGCCCAGAATTGAATAAGATTAAATAGAGCTCGCCACCGCGGCTGCTGGCGTTGTCGAGCCCAGTCTCCACCCACAAACTCGATTCCCTCGAAGATTGTGAACTATTCTCATCGCTCTATAGATAGATGTTCAGTTTATTGAGTCCATGAAGGAGGGAGTCTTCATCCAGCCCTAAGGATCCTCAATATTCCAGTTGAGAATGCAACGATTGGAGGGAAAGGGCCGAGACTTGAGACTTGACGCGACTTTCTCTCGTCATAAATTGACAAATTCATCAGAATTGGGAGAGTCTGGCGAGATTGAATTCGGAACGAGCTCTCCACGAAGGAAATCTGGGAGTCTGTCTCGGTCATGATGCAACCGAAGACCGGCTACATGTAGAGGAAACGTTCGCGAGTGTTCGTATTCCGTAGCATCTACAGGACGATGTCGGTTGACGTGTTCACCAGCTGGTCAGTGTATGAGGAATTTCTTCGTCCCGTCATGCGACATCTCTGACAGTTGCTTCCGTTACGATGGTGCGCATGGCTACTGGGGAGAGGAGCTACAGCGACAGATTTGCGATCCTCGGAATGATCGAGATAAGAGGAAAACATTGTCCAGTTTCTTTCCAAACGTATTCCGGCTACCGAATAATAATATTCTCTTATTCTGATTGACCGAGGCGACGTTATAGATGACAGGTATCCGGCAGAATGAGGAAAATACAGTAGGTACCCTCGCGGATCGTCTCGCTTAACAATCTTGCTATTGCGTGTATCCGTTTGGCTCGGATGCTGGTTCGATCGCACTTACTGAGAGAGAGGCACGCATTCGCAATCCGGTCCGTGGACTGATTTCGTCTATCCATGTCATGGAGAACCGCTTTAGGTCAATAGGAGCAATTGGTTTATGCAGATTCCGCGGGAAACGTTTCTGATGTCGGCAGAGTCGAGAGGGCTTTCGCGACCGTTCTCTCGGAGAGATGCCGTCGCGTCGGAGAAAGAAAGAACGCTCTGCTATCCGAATTGTCGTCTTCTCGAATGTTCGGAGTTCGGAGCCTTCCCGATTTAGCTCGCAGAATGAATCCATCAATGCATGCGAGCTCGCAGCGATGCGGATAACGTCGCGCGAGCCGTCGTAGCGGTGAACTTCGGGCGGAAGGCTGATCAATCCATCCGGCGGGTGAGATTCGAACGGAGCTCTGCCAGCGAAGACAAAAGTTTACGCCTCTTCGACTTTAATAAGCGGGTCGCGCCCGAGCTGCGCTTCGCACGCGGAGGAAGGAGGGGGAGGGGTGAGACGTATGTAAGTGCGACGGTTAGCCTTCCTTCGAACTTAACAATTGCCTCCGCTGGAAAATCTCAGCTCTCCGGTAGCTTCCTCCTTTAATATTCTCTCGAAACTAATATTTGGCTGCGACATTCTGCCGGGGGTCTGAATAAAGATTTTGGCACGTACAGCATTGATCTGGCGGTGCGGGGGTCGCACCGAAAAATTGTACCGCCAGAGCGCCGAAGACGACGGCCACAATGACGATCCCGTAAGTGGAGTGCATATGTATAGAATGCCACGTGGCTCGGTAGTCTTACGTGCCTTGGAGAATAACCCCCGTAAGTTAGTATGAGAGTGCAATCTGGGAAGGAACACGTCTGCTCGGAGGAAGGGGGTCGAGTGTTCGGGATCGTCTGGGGGTAAGGAACACGGGAAGGAGGCTGGGAGCACGCGAAAGAGCCCTTCGCTCGTCTTCCGTTGACTGAACTCTCGGTAGTCGGGGAGGATTCGCAGGATGCGAACGCTGTTGAGTAAGCCTACGCATGGGGTGAGTCTTGTACCCCATCACAATCGCGGGCTTTTGTTGACTTGTGCCAGGCACGCGCCTCGGATTCCTTCCGAAACCCCTGTCAGGATATTTCCGTCCCTCAACAAAAGGAGCCGGGCAAATTGACGGCTCGTGGACGCAGAATGTCAGATGGTTGCGTAACCGTCCGCCGGCGACTAGGTACTACGATACGGAATCTATCCGAACGCTCATCAACTCCACGGAGACATCGTGATCTCGGAACTCAGTCGACCAGGTGATTCTTCGCTTGTTGAATTCCCAGCCTTTCTCCGATGAGCCGGAGAGTGCTGTGAGAGATCAAAGGGCCTCGAGATCTTTGACGTATTTCCGCACCATTGATGGATTTTCGCAATCATCGGGCCTTCCCTCATGTTAGTACCCGACACATCCGCCTAGCCGATGGACGGACGGCTATCGACTTCTTTCCCGACTCCATCGGTGCTGTGGTAGATCGGACCGCCACTGAGCCGGGCTAGTCAAACAATGTTGTCAACACTCGGCCCACAACTTATGCTCTCTTCGAAGACCCACATGGACGAAATAGACGACAATGCGAGGGATTCAAACCGGAATTTCCGCCAGCCTCAAACCTGCATGGGCGGCTTATATCGGATCGTTCGCGAGTCGCGTCCCGGTGTTCCGGGAACTCAATCCCCGGTGCCGCGGCCAGAGTCCTGGGCAGAGCCCTTCGCAACAGAACGGGCATTTATTAATGACTCCTCATTTTTTCCTGAGCGCGGTAACGGTGCGTGCTGCAGCGTCCTAACATGTTCCAGATGTTGCACGGTCAGTCCGAATAATATTCTTTCTGCTTTCATAGAGCCCTCACTCTTCGCTAATTGAGCCTCCGCTTCCGTTATATGTCTCGCTCATCTCATGGACCCTCTCCCGGGACTTATATGACTACGTTGCCCCGCTCCGACGTTGACGACCCTCGAATCGACCTCGACGGATCTATGTCCGCAAATTCATTTTTCCCCGCAATGGAGAGTTCTTATCCCTCGACCTCGTTTCCGTTCCCGGACGGAGAGCGTGTCCGCACGCATTCCAGCTCTGGCCGCACTTCAGTCACGGAGCTGACTCAGCGTCAAAGGGCCGTTGGGGCAATTAGAGCATTCCCGAGCTTGACCCTCGTCGGTAGCATTTCTTCCGGAAGCGACGTCCAGGGTGTCTCTTTCGGATTGCTTCCGCTCGTTTGGCGCGCTGTGAGGCACCGGACTCACAAAAACTAGGAAAAGACTGTCGCCCTCACAAGGCGTGTTTTGCAAAGGGGAGCTTGTTCGTTTGCTCGCCGTACCTCAATTTGTGTGCGGACGAGCTCACTGCCACCGCTGTCGGCGAGAGACGCCGCGGACAGGGAAGCAGGCGAGCTGATGTGAGACGATCGGGTATGCGGCCTGACGAGAGAAAAACTACCGAAGGATGGCCGCTCGCTGCGAAAGCCTCACGAACCCGCAAGCCTGAAGTATTCGCGTCGTCATGGCTCTAAGCAACTCCCTCGAGCTTCGTTGCGTGGTCTTCTGAGTACCGTGAGGGAGCGATATTCCTTCAGTTTGCGTCAGAAGTCGAGGAACGGAACATGCCTTGAATTAACGAGCCAACAATCTAGCTGATCGTACGATAGTTGTCACGAACTAAAATCGACCTCTCCTTTCCTTCCAGGTGAGAGGAACACATTGACGCTTGTATTCAGACCGTGATTCTCAATTTGGATTCGATATTTTCGACGAGGGAGAGGAATCGGGGATAGATTTCCGTATCCCACGGATGAATGATCGGAAAGACAGACCCCCCATCCACAGTTGCTTATTCCACTCAAGGAGGCGAGGGAATAATAAATTCGACTCGAATAGTCGAAAATCGCTCGGACAGATCAAGAAAGCATGACACAAAAGTTGAGTGGGATGTCGGTGACTCGTGTTGAGATGAATCTTCCGCGACCTTGGAGGTTCGTGTTGCTGTGTTGCGCCTTCCAAGGGATTTTAAGGAGAGGCGCTGGCTGAGACGGGGATGCTGCTAGCCGGCTGAAGAAAGCAGAATGCCGGGAGAATCTTTTCAAAAGACGACATTGTCTGTTGAGACGTCGGAAGTGTTCCTGGATGTATGCTCCGAACAAGCGAGCCACCTTCAAAGAGAGTTGCAAACTGCATGACCTGCCTCTTCTGGCGTCATTGCAGTCCCGTCGGCTGACTCGATGGGCATCGGCTCGATGCGCCGACCGACCAGCAGCCTCCACTCTGCTGGCTTGAGGCCAAGGAAAGCCAAATGTATGTATTCCGCTTGTTGTTGTGACCTCATCCGTCTCCTCGGCCGACGACCATCGAGGCCACTATCGCGACTCTCCGACTGCTGGTCTCAGTGGTCGGGAAGGAATAGGCCAGACTCGACCACGCAGTGACGTCACGCTTTACGTCCTGAACGCATCCGCGTCCTCCCGCGGCTCTCTCCGCCGCGCCGGCGGCGCCGTCCGTTTGTCTATCGGTCAGTAAGCCAGTCGGCCGGTCGGTCGATGGGTCGGTCGGTCGGCTGCTCGGTTGGTCGGCTGACGGGCGACTGGTCGGTCGAACGGACGGACGGAGGAGGTCTGTTGGAAGACTCCTCGTTCCGCTAAACCCGCAAATCCCTTCTGCAATTGACGCTCAAAGAAGCGCCGGCCCAACCGATCCAGCGACCGTCTCCAATCGCTTAAATCCTCGATTCAGCTAATGGTTGTTGTTGTCGTCGACTTCGCTTGCGGAGCTTTTTTTCGACCATTCGAGTGAAGTCAATTGTCACAAATCTTGTCGCGTGAACGTGTGCCGCATCGAGGCGAGCGGCAGCAGCAGATGTTGCTGGATATTGATCGAGCCTTGGTTCTGCTCGCATTTGCGGCCAAGTCGGATCTACTGCTTTGGACCCACTCGACAAATGCTCTGAGTACTAGATGATGATCTCGCATGATGCGTTGTGCGAGGAGACCGTGGGCAAGGAGCATCTATCGACGAGCGAGATCATCAGTAGTCCCGCTCAGGGATACATCCTTGCATGCGGGGACTCATCGTCGAAAATGGAATATTCAGAACTCACCACATGGCTCCTGTTTCCGAAGAAGAAGTTCCCGATGCACTTATCGGAGACCTTTTCCGTGAATCGGAGGATACCGGAGAAGAAGTCGCAAGTTTTGGAATACGAAGGAGCGGGGAAAACGAGTCTCAACGCGGGAGTTCGATGGAGAATCCCGCGGAGCGTGAGAAGTCCTGCGGAGAGATGTCGTGTCGGAAACCTCGTTCGAAAGCGCGTCTGACGGGAGCTTCGAATAAGGCGATGCAGGGTGAAACAAGCGCTCCCCGGGCTCGTACAAAGCGATCTACTCAGGCGGAAAATACGGAAATGAGTCTCCCGACATTTATTGACGGCGTCGAGATGGGATATAGGAGAATCGGCGATATAGACTGGTCCCATTCAATATTATTCGCTCCGGGGTGACGGTATTGAAAAAAAAACGGCCACTACGGTCAAGGAAAATTGCTTCATATGATGGATGACGACCTCTGTGACGCCAATGGTCCACTTCGATGTTTGCCGGCGGTGAAACTCTCCGAAAGATTCCCCTTCCCTTCAGTCTCGATCACAGCCGCACAACTTGGTGGGCTACGCGTCGCCGCGCCAATGTCCGCAGCGATTAACTTCTCTCAGAGAATTCCATGGGAACTCGCTTATTGAAAGGAAAGATTCGAAAATCAAGGGGAACTGTAAGGCGATTCCGATAGAATCCGGTCACTCCTTTCGTTTCGTATGAGCGGGTTCGGACTCCGAGGAAAATCTGTGATCGATGCTCTCGACCCATTCCGAGGAAGAGTGGTAATCACTATTCAGATGAATTTTGCGGTGTTCAGCTAAAATTGATTCGCTTCCCGCCGCGGACCGCGGGAACGAGCGAGGAAGGATCATTCAGCAAGCCCGAGACGAATTATTCCATCACGGGCCGCTCGAACAGCTGCCATCGACGAAGCTCTTCCGCCCGTTTCACGGTGATTTCTCCGCAGACCTCGTCGAGACGTAAACAGATGGAGCGCTGGATGGGAAGAGAGGGGCACTGAATCTTGGGGGAAACACCGCGAAGTCGCTATGCCCGAAGGATTTAGGTACCCTTGAGGTGCAGAACACTTCTCATCCGCAAATGTGTCGATTGGAATTCTCGAGAGCCACTCTGAAGGCTGTGAGGGAGATTCCTTCAATCCTTTGGGGAAAACTTTCCTCCATTGAACACTCGGTCCTAATCATTATCTTCATCGGATGATTGTCGTAGGCATCATGCCAGGATTTTCTGCGTATCCCGAGAAAGGGAGTGGTCGAGCCAGGAGGAGGTCAGTGCGCCTATGTAGGGATGAGCAAACTCAGATGACCATTCCAGCTCTCCCCAAGAGGGAGTCATGGTTTTGGATGTTGACCGATCTTTCAGGTAGGAGCTCTTGTTCCGCTGACGGCGAAAAGGAAATCAGATTCGGTGAGTTTGCTCCGGCCGCTGAACTCGATCGAAAGCTGTCGAAAAGGTCGATTTGAAGCACGTCGTCGAGCTGGAAAGTCAACACCATTGACTCTGTCTCGATGTTTGTCCTCGTTCCGTGATGACTTTCGATTATTAAGCTCGATCGACTTCGATGGGAAGCCCTCAGCGCTCGGTCTTCTCCCAACATTGTCGCTTTTTCCCTTTCCCGACCTATCGAGTCGTGGGAGATCGCATTAATTCGTTTCACTCCAGAATCGAGGAGGAATCACCTGAGAAATACTTTATTGCACACTCACAGAAGGAAAGTGCGCCTGCTCTGCCTGAAGATGATTCTCGGAGCGAGCGAATTCCTGTACGAGCCAAAACGGATACGACGCAGAAGACTCGGAGCGATTGCGCGCGAGCCAGCGTTGGAGCAGGGGAAAGGAACGAACGAGCAACTACCAGGCCGAGAGGAGCAGCAAGCCTGGAAAGAACGGACCCACGTAAAAACCGAATTTCCTGTCGCGCCAGTGTTAGAAGAGGCTTGAAGACGATACTGGAGAGAAACGATGGTAGCTGCGGACAATCAATTATGCGCAGAGTAGGCTCGGAGCTAGGCGCAATTTATTCTGCGTCTTGAGTAATTTTGCATGAGGCCCATTCCGAGAATACAAGCAAGACTGATTGGATGGCATCCTCTCATTCTATGACAGCTTTTAGTGTTCTGCTCGGTGGAATTTAGCGCAGACGGGAACTGGCGCACCTGTGATTCCCGCGCGCAACGCGATGCCCAGGAATGATAGTCGGTGTCTTCACACCCGAGGTCCGCTCGACTGGCTCGCTGTGAGCCTCGGCGTCTGTGCTCCATATCGGTAAAAAAATTCCGTGTCTGAGCGAGTGCAGCGGCCGTATCAGCTTTCGCCGACCGACGCCGCTGCCAGAACCGCGAACCTTCGGGCCTCGCTCGATGCAGCGCATGGTGGAATGATGGCGAGCATCAAACGAGCTCCTACTCGAGAACGGCGCACGCTTTCGAGAGCCGGGTTTAGAATTTCCTGGTTTTCGATGACCTTGAATTCCGCTCTCGACGTCTCAGTGAAGTTCCTCGTGCTAGAGGCTTCTCACGGTAGGTGCCTGTCCTGAATTTTCCCTGTCTGGTCGCGGTCTGTTCTCCGCATGGGCTCATTTTCATCCTGCTCGAATTCGGACACGAAGGTTGCTGCTGCTCCAGCCTTGTCGGTCTTCGTGGTCTGCTGACCGGATGCTGCTCGACTAGGACAGTTGTCCCTGCAGCGCTTCCGCGAAGACGTGCCAGGTTTTGGCGCAAGGTCGCTTGTCGTTACTGTGAGCAGCAGGACTGGCAACAAGCCAAATGCTCCCTCTCCCGCTTGGCTGCAGGGGGAGAACTTGCTTTCCTCTCCAGCAGGCCGTCCATTGATCTACCCGGTGGCACTCGGATCCGTCAGAGTGAACGGCCGACGACCTCCTGCGGCATTCCGGGACTGCATGAGCTGCAGCTAGGCACGCAAACACCGGGAGAAAACGTAAACCAGCGCGTACGCAAGCATGCGAGGGTGAAAGGACAACACGGCCGACAGATTGACAAATGAAAGTTTGGAATCGATTCCGCGCCACGCGATAATGACCTAGCTACACGTCGAGTTTCCGCACGGCGCCGGCGGGCAAACGATCTCTCCCTGCTTTTCCCCCGGGACCATATTCCTGATGTCAGTTGGGGTTCCGTGGAAGAATTCAGTTGGTGATGGTTTCGAGCACCTTCAACCTTCGACATTCGTTTCTTCCGACTTTCTTCCCGGATTTTTTAGGTTTGAGTCGTGTCCGAAATCAGCCTCAGGTTTGGATTGTTCGTTTCTTGGATTCCGCTTCCTCCCTCCTCTGGGCTCTTCATTTAGCGCAAGCCTCTCTTCTCGTTCGCTAAAATGCCCGTTCATCCCGACCTTCGAACCCGTCGCGCCTCGCTGTTCGCTTCCATTTCCTTTTGGATCCAGTCCAAGTGTTTGAGCCCGGCAGTGTTCAGAAATCCATGATCAACTCCAGAAAGGGCCTTCGGAGAGCTCTGTCGACGCTCGGCGTGGATCTCGGGGCTCGTGAGCCTCACCTCTCCATTGCCTACCTGCTCCCCCGACTCTTGCGGTCTCGTCGAGGGGTCATCGCAGCCTCCTCCGGGGCGCAGACTCCAAGCTCTATCATTGGCCGTGATCCCGATGCTCAGTCCGAAGATTTTCCGACTCGCCTCTGAAAAGCCCACCGAGATGTTTACCTCGAATTTCCGCTTCTCATTGGCAGAGGTATACATAGAAGCTTCATAGCTTGTTTGCATACATGTTCTCGAAAATAAAAGAGAAACCGCAAGCATCGCATATGTTTCCTCCACCTGTTCTTATACGGATCCCTTCTCGCTTTCAATTGTAGTCCGCCGCAAGCAGACACGAAGACGAGAAGGTTCGAGACCCCAAGGAACGAGGAACTGCGGTAAAACGAAGAGGAATGAGTATGGAAACAGAAGAGAATGTGAAGCGAGGATGGAGTACAAAAAGTGAAGTTATCAGACGGGAAAAGTTTCGTGGGAGTGTGGGCATTGATCACAAAGTTGTCCCGACTACGACTCGTAAGAATACAAAACACTCGTCGTGAAAGGATGATGTGCTGCGCATCAAGCACAGAAGATCGTTCCGAAGGGTCGCGGAGGAATCGAAGGCTACGCGCCGGAGCCGCCACAAAAAATTCGGTGTCTTCAGGAAGAGAGAGAAGGAGTCGGCAAAGATTCCATTTCGGGGATCCCTCCTTATCCATGGCGGGTTCTGGACATAGGAGGCAGGTGGGAAATATCAAGGGCGTCGTCCGAAGGAAGCGACTGATAACGACGCACCAGAGAGAGAGAGATCCAAGGAGCGAAACAAGCGAGCGAGAGTTATCTCTGCATCAGAATGCAAACGACTGAATCCCTGACTAGATAATAATGTCGGGGATCCAGGCTCCGGAAATGCCCGAGCCGAGGCTCGCTCCCGAGATTCGAGTGCGAGCCGTGGGCGCATCTGGCAGCGCGACCGGCATCTTCAACTTCCTCCTAAGCACCATGACTTCTTGAGCGACCTCGCGAGCCACTCCGTGACTTCCTGGCAAAGGAGCCAGATTATCGTCGTCGACGAAAGGCTTGTCTACGCTGACATTTCCGTTGTTGATGGTGTTCTCGCGTGCCTTTACGGGGATCTTCACGGAACTCCGATTCGCGGACTCCACCAGAGAAGCAGATATAGAATTGGTGGATATAAGGGAATTATTACGCGATAAGGCGAAACCGGAGTGCTCTCCTGGAGGCTGATGGCTGGTCTTCATTGTCTCTTGTGACGCTGCGGGCGGCGGCGCCTCCAAATGAGATGTCAAATAGTGGGTCGCCCTCGTCCGGGGAAGAACACAACGAGCGCTGTGTTGACTTGCAATAACAGCGAACAATGCCAATCAATTGGTGAACTCGGTTCTCTTGCTTCCCTCTATGCGTTTGCCAATACAGTCAATCAGGTCGTTCGATTCATCAGCAGAAAACCGACCGAGCAAGCGAACGGACAACAAACCTGGCTCCGACCCAGCGGTTTTCCATGGGCCGGAAACGGAATCTGACACGCATCTCATGCTTTCGTCCTATAGATAATGTTGGGAGTTTGACCGCTGGGAGACCCGGGTCTCGGCTCGGGCTAATTATCTCGACGCAAAGATGGAACTGTTGAAAGAGACATCGAGCTCTAAGTTGAACGGCTCACGTGGCGAAGCCAGCCAGAAATAATCCCATTCTCGGATTGTTGGGCTCTGTCCACTTGAAATTATCCTAGTCCGGCGGAAGCCTCCGTGTTTCGCACGGCCCTTGGAGGAAAGGGAGACGTTTACAGCATGACGTAGCTCGTCCAATCTGAAGCTCCCGGATATCGGAATCCTGCGACATCCTGCTCCCAATGATCATTTTAATGAGGTGTTAGGCGCTACGCTATCTCGGTGTCCCGCCGGCGAACAGCCTCGACGCTTGGCTTCTGTTTTCTCCCTCAATAGGAGGCGGGGAAATTGCGTGTTAACTCCCCGAAATTTCCTGAGCGAGAGTACAGCGGCACGGACTGTTCGCGCTGGTCAGTGAAGCTCGCTGAGAGCCTGTGACCTCATATCGGGGGCTGCTGCGATGTCCTGATGCCGCACAGTGAGCTGTCGAGCTATCAGCAAAAAGATTCGGCGAGTTCTCCGGAGAAAATACGGAAGTCCTTTCAGCGGTTATTTGCTCAGTGTAGTGATACGAGCGGGACGATCTCGGAAAAAGCGGGATCTGTTTCCTAGCGAGCTCTCTCGTTTGCCGTGCAGTGTTTGAACACTCCTGCCTGTGGTAAGCAGTAAACAAGCCTCTGCTCAGATCGGGGCTGACCTTCCGTCTTCTGTATATACTCCGCTCCTCGCCGCGCTCTCGTGCAGCAGACGCTGCCAGGAGAACATTCGCCGGGAAGGCCACTACCTATGTGCTTCGACCGCTCGGAGCCGGTTGAGCGAAGGGGAACGAAAAAGAGCTATCCCGAGAGAAAAAAGCAATCCAGCCCCCCGAGGTGAGCCCACGGCACACGACACGATATTCGATTGCTTCGGACCTCACAAACCTCTGGAAGGCGAATGCATCGATGTTGACTAATTATGTCCTCTACTATTCGCTCCCGCGCACCGACTCCTTTCTGTAGGTCGGGGATCGGTCCTCGAGCTCGCATCCGATGCGATGCTCATTACCCTAGCGACCGGAGTTTGGGTCGAGGTTCCCGAAGCTGACCACTGCGTCAACCGTACCTTAGGACGGCAGGAAGCCGCCACACGGGGAATGCGCGGACCGCACGGATTACGTCTCGAGGGCTTGCTCCTCAAAACAGAGGTCGCGTCCACGAGAGGCTACGAGGGGCAGGTGACGCGACACGCAATCCATTGTTCAAACTGACAACGTTGTCAAGAGACCACTCCCGGTGGACGCTCGTTCCATCACGCTGTCCCATTCCCACTTTCCCGAGAGAGATCTCGTCGCTTCTCTACACTGCCGTTCTGCATTCCCCTTTTGGCCCGCCATGTCTGTCCAACATTCCATCATCAACGACGTGACCATTGCTCGTTTTTCCGCGCGAGCTCGGCGGTACCCCCTCCTCGGACCACGCGATCTCGTTCCCCCTTTTGGTGAAACAACGAGTTCCGTAAATGTGAGGAGAGCTCTCCGTAATTCTTCCCCATTTCCGGAAGAATGCCGGTCGACATTGAGACTATAACTATTCCCTCTCCCACGGTTTCCGAGTCGGAATGATTACGTTTGTCCAACAAGCGGAAGCAGTCAAGTGAGGGAAGGATTGCTCAGATGATCAAGAGTACGGAGGATTTGATCGAGGAGAGTCGGGAAGAGAGACTGCGACGTCGGTCCGGAGAAAGGGATGGCCGCCGGAGAGAGGATCGCTCGTTCTCAGTAAGCGATATGTGTGCTCTGCGACTCGGCTCGTGGCTGTTCTTGGCATCAAAAGCTCCAACTGATGGTGGAGAACCCTGAATTGAAGTTCCGGCTAACGGGGGAGACAATCGCTTCTGGAGAGTGAAAGAGGAGGAGCCTCGGGAAAACGACTAAAGCGTTGCGCTCCCGATCATTTTTTGGATCTTCTCAGCTCCTCTTGTTCTCTGGAAAAAGGATCATCTTCATGCTGGGACCAGGCAATCTCCGATCGGGAGTATCTCGATTACGGTCCAGAGGATCCACGCAGGCACTCTCGCAAGGGATCGATATTTGAGTCGGTTTCCGAGACGAGATGAGATCACAAGCCGATTCTCCCTCGATACTTTCATCTCTTCACTCCCAATCTTGCAGTGCCTGGATTGGTTCCGATCCGAATTTTTCCAAACTAGAAGGAGGGGGACTTTTTCCCTGACCCGGCGACATTCTCCTTCAAAAGACCGAACTTGCCTCGAGCTTCCCTCTCCATCGGATTTCCGATGCCTTATCAGTCTCTGCGCGGAGGAGATTAATTTCTCGTCCATTATTCTTTTGACGCCTCGGTATATCTCGTTCGGATTCCGAGCAATGTCTCTCCTCCAAATCGCTGCCGCGTATTCGCCTCGAGGTAGATCCCATTCCTCCTTGAATTATTTCTGACGGCCTCTCTGCGAACAATCCCCTAAAATAGCTCAGCTTTCCCACGTCGCGTCGGAGGAAGATTCCAGCCACGCGTCTGCATGCAGACGAATCATTATCCGATGACAGTCAATCGCTCTCCTTTGTTCTAGCTCAGTACCTCTAAATGATGGGTTTATTCAGCCGAGTACAATGGAGTCTCGATCCCTCAAACAATACGTAATTTTATTCTCGCTGTTATCTCACATCTCTGCGCCGGCTCCCGCAGACGTCTCCTGTCTATTAGTCTCGGATCACTAGCCCCACGTCTGTCCGCTCGATTGCGGCGCCTGACGTCTCGTTCCTCGACCATCTCGCTAAGCGACTTATGGTATTGTTGCTGGGAGATCTCGCACGGCTCGGCCAATAAGTTGTGATTTACCCGTCTACCTCCGACCCTTGATATTCTCTCGGAGGAGGCCATTATCCCTCCCTTTCTCACCCTCGTGGAACCACATTTCTCTCACTCAAAGTCCTCCGAAACTCCCCCGCGTAGACTATTGATCTTATCTTCCTAGTTCAATGCGTACGGATTTCCACGAGGGCATCCGTACCGAGTCGTGGAAGCGAAGCCCTGCGGTTTACGTATCTTGCGATCTGCTCGCAATTTGTCTGGAGGTTTGTTTCCCGAGGAAGCATCGATTTATTTTCCTGAAGGCAACTGTTCCCCTTGAAGTCTCCGGTAGGATATTCCGAGCACAGATTGTTCTGATACACAGCGAAACGATTACGGAGACGGAGAAACTTTTCGCTCGCCGTCGAACGAATGTTGGAAGTAATGCTTTGCTCCCTATTCCGCATCTTCTCTGATGGTGCTGGCTATTATCATCTTGCTCACTAATGGTCATGCACAGCGAAAGCACTCGAATCCGACAGCTTCTCAAGACGACCGAGCTCACTGAGGAAGACATGGTCGTCGTTGTTCTGCGTCGACTCGACGCAAGCACTGAACACTGGAAGCATTATACGAGATTCATCCAACTTCGAGGATCCGACGGTTAGACAATCGCCGAGGTCGATCGAGGAGAATGAAGTTGGGACCTTTTCAGATGTGGTCGAAACAAATTGTCATCAGGAATCGCATGAAAGTTCCTTTAATCCATGCGTAGGTAGACACAGTGAACAGACGGATCCAGGAACTATATATGATTCGGTTTCCGCGCGTCAAGGCTGAGAGCATTTTCCAACGGCGATATCGAATAATTCTCTTGGGGAGGCGTCCTCGCCCTCGATGAGGATTCCCTATTGAAGAAGTTCATCGTCTATCCAAAATCGAGATTCGAGATGTCATTATGGATATGCGAGAGTCAGACGGCGATGCGGAGAAGATTTTATTCCTCTGGTATGGAGCTCATTAATTTCCACAGTTTTTCTCAACAAGTATGTCTTAGCTCTCTGCTATTCTCGGATTTCTCGCGTTTCAGTTGAAGAGCCTCAAGTGATATCGGGTTTATCCGTGCGAAGTATCACGAAGAATAACCGCAGCGCCCTATTCCTCTGGGCGCTTGATGCATGCTATCAATGCGGGACCTCGAGCATAGTCCCGATAGTCCGCCGACCTACAATAAGGATGGTTGGAATTTCACAGCCCGGTCGGGGCCTCGAACGAGATCCGAAGATGTAGCGAAGGGCAGAGATCCTCTCCTCCAGTCCATAGATGTTCCCGGAACGGAACGTTCCCCGAGCCTGAATCTCTAAACGTCGGGCTCCCGGCCGCATGATCAGACCTAAGAGTCGCTGCTCGCCGCGATTCTCCCGTTCTGCTCCCGATCTGGGGACAGGGTTATCACTCAAAGTCTGAAGTCGCTCGACTAACGCACTGATTATAATCGCGATAAATCCGCGGGAACAACGGAGAATGGAGAGGATCGAATACTTTCCGGGATCCGCTTTGCCAGCTACGGCCGGCTCTCTGGGGAGACTTGGTCGAGCAGAAAACTTGCTCGAAGGTCTCAGTTGTTCGCCCTGAAAATAAGCAGGAGTGAGATCGGTCGCAAGTCGCAAGATACGCATCTTGCATGCGAATCGACATACAGAGGCGTGTCGGCTTTCTATTCATTGCTTTACGGTCCTACGTGCCCGATCGAGGGAACGCCGTATAGAGAATAACTTCCGGTCGACATGATGATGTGAACTTAATCAGCATTATAGATGACCGATCAAGCGCTCGGTGCATTCTCCTCGAGTGACAGCACTGAAGCCTGTAATCCATCAAGACAGAAGAACGGAGGGATTCGTTATTATTTTCCTCAGTCTGACAGTACGGTCCCAGTGCTACGGTCCCACACTCTTGTGGACTGACTCGCCTACTGGTGTACCTTCTGGCTATTATTAGTCTGGACGTAAACCGACGTTCAGATCCTTGGGTCACTGTTCCCGTCTTATCTCTCTCTCTCCCCTGTCAAGCGGGGCATCAGAATCCCGGAAAGCGGAAAGTGCCGCCAGCCCACTCGAGGAGAGGGGTCACGGCAGACAAGCGGACCGCATCCAATCAAGCGAAAGTGAAGCTTCGGAGTCGCTTCCGTCATTTCCCACTTATCAGATCAGTGATCGGCGGCGACAAACGTTCTCCTTCAACGTAGGGCGCCAACCCGTAAAGGAAATGCGAACCCTTGCTCCGATCGGAACCGCGTCGGCTCACGAGGGCTCGTAACTGAGGGATTTCCAAGACGGAAGGGAAGGAATCGGGTGGCTGACGGAGAAATTCGGAGCTCCCTCGTATCGCGCGAAGCGGCTCCAAAAACGAACGCTATAATAATTAGAGGTCATTCGCTGGTCCTCACGTGTTGCGAGCGAATGCAGCTCAGCTTGCGGAGACCGCTGCCGCTGCGACGATCGGCTCACTAGGACCACCTCAACAATCAGTATTCGGGACATGTTTGTCGGGACCGGTTGTCCGGTGTCTGCTGATAAGCGAGAATTCAGCTCACAGAGCCTTGGAGCCAAGACCTTGTCCTGGCACGACGCGGCGACTTCACGGGCACAAAGGAGCCATTCTACGTCAGGGATTGTCCCGCACACGGTTCCGTGGAACCTCTCGGGCTTGAAGTCTCGCCCGCCCTCTGACCGTCCGGAGTGTTCCCGCTGTTTGCGTCAACTGTGTTCGGGTAGCGCCCAGTTCGCGGTTGCGTCCCTCCGGGTTTTGGAAGAGGAGTCTAGGAAAAGGTCCTTCGACAGGCTTCATTGGGATTCCGGAGCTTGCTCGCTTGTTCTTTCTCTCGCACGCTCGCTCGCTCCCTCTCCCCTTCGTCCAGGGTTGGCGTGCATGCCAAGCAATAGATTTGTGCATGCAAGCACGTGGGAGCCCATCGTTGGGCAAGTTCCGTTGTGGTTCGGGCCCCCTCCCCAATTAAGAGCGCGTACTTCCACTCGACTGCATCCTCCCGGAAGACGCTGGATTGTATGTGGACTGGGAGGCACTCCTCACCATTATCTTATTATCTCTCCCGCCATACGGATGAGGCTGAGGAGAGTTATTCGCTCCACACAGGACTCAGCTGGTCCGGAGATTCGTCCGCTAAGTAGTCGGATCAAGTCTGAGTGAACGCCCGGGAGTGTTTTCTGCTCCGCATCCGAGCGGAAAATTCCCCAATGCGTTCCGTCGCAATGCGCGGCAGAAGAGGAATACCGGAGTCGGGGAGCCGATGTCTTGAACGGGAACGATGTTTCGTCGCTGGGAATCCGGGTTTCGATCGCTGGTCCCGCGTGCCCGGCGAGAATCGTTGGAATTTATGGGACGGTCGTCGAAATTTCCAACTCACGGCATCTTGGCAGGAGTGACAGGAAAGACGAGCTTGGGCGTAATGGATGAGAAGACGGAAGCGGTCAGGGAAGGGTGGGGAACTCTCCGGTGGGATATTACTCGCCAAAATAGAATTTTAGTCCGCGAGTGATTTGGAGAATGAAGCTTCGCAAATCATCTTACTCACTCGTTTTTTCGAGGGGACGGAGACCACCGGTGCCTGTCGCGACGGTGCGCTGCGAATTACGCCGATGGGGAGCCGCGGATCTCGGATCTCGCTAGAAATGACGGAGGCGAGGCGATCGCTCCACGGAGCCATTCCGTCGCAGAGGACGGTGAGGGCAGCGAGGTTGATTGATGTTAGACGGGTCGTCGAAGGATATGATTTCAAGCAGGAGCCAAAGTCGGGTTGCCGTCGGAACGCTCTCTCTGTCCTCTCACGCCTGCTGACTTCCCTTATTGGTTCGCTATGTAGGTCTGCGAAGAGAACGGTGTGTTGCTCTCGACCGCTTCAAGGAATTGCTGTCTATCGGTTCTAAATTACAACGGTCAACGGCATGCAGATCAAAGCTTCCGTGGGTCTGATCGCTGCGCGACGCCGTGAAACGGTGTCGATATAGCAGAAAGAGACGGTCGACCACCCTGTGGGACGCTCGTAAAACCCTTTTCGAGCGCTATATCTCCTTCGTTTTTCGTGGTCCGCGCCATATTTGGGTTGGACCGAACCCCTGGTCGGGAAGGGAACTGAGACGTCGCATCGCTTACCGATCGGCGTTCCGTGATCCATGAGCGTGAAAGCGATCGAAAGGAGCTTGCGACCGAGTTCATTGGGAGCGCCTGCGAAAGAACTGGGAGACCCGGATTGCGTTTTTGACGGTCGTCAGACTCCTTCCCACAGCTCCGGCAACCTCGGGAATTTCGGTGAATCGGAATCATTATCGAATATTGATTAAGTGGCCTCGCGACCGTGCCCGGGGCAGCTCGATGTTTCGCCTCCATGAGTCGGCACGCGGAGGTTTTCGACGAGAAAGCCGTCGACGAGAAAAGGGTAATGAATGAATTACTCGTCAGATGGGAATTCGGGAAGAAGACTCGAGAAAATACGAAATACGCCATATCGAAACGAAGAGCCGAACAAGAGACTTGCGGCGAACGTCTCCCGAAGAGTTGATTTACGGTAGCCGTCGACAGCGCAGGCTCTTCGAAGACTTCCACCGGGAGAATTTTCCTCCTCTGAAAGAAGAACATTCCGATGCGAGTATGGTCGGAGTGGCTCTGGGTAGATCGAGTTCGATGGCCGCCTGGCTTGGAGTTCCCATTGCTTCGAGCGAGAGGAGGAAACCTCTGAGGAGCCATGCGGCTTCTTTTATCTGACGTTGCCGATGGCTTTAATCAAGCAACAGCTCCAAGGCGGGGAGCTTTCCTTGAGTTTCATCGGAGTAAATCGTCGTCTCCTTATCGGAATAAAAATACACTCCAAACATCGACTGCCCAAGGAGCGCGGATCGTCACTTGATCATTGCGCGCCTCGAAGGAAAAAAATGAGAGCAAATACCTCGGGGCACACCCATCGAACGGAAAAAGGTCCGCTCTCTTCTCAGGCCTCGGGAGGAACTTTTCTGATGATTCACGGAAGAAACTGAATCATCGGGCTCACGCTCCGGGACGAAACTCCCGGAAGACGCAGGAACAAAGAGTTCACTCATATCAGATTATTCAGTTGGGCATCGTTGTAACTGTGCATCGGGTGCGGGAAAATCTAACGGCAGCGAGCTTATTCCCTTGCCTGGCGATCCCTTGGCGACTCTACGTGCGATTCCGCCGAAGCTTTCGGTTTTCCATGTCTGACCAGGAGTGAGCAATGGATCCACCTATTCCTCGGTAGGTTCTGCTGATCGATGGATCGATCGATCAATCAATCGTGCACAGCCAACTCCTCTGTCGGATACTCGCTCCTGCCTCCGACAGTCTGGAAATGACGTTCGATCGAATAGAAATGTGTCGATTTGGAAGCCGAAGGCAACTCTCGGCCACCGAGACCTTGAATACCCACAGGAGCTGCGGCTCTAGAGGAACGCGAGCTGGTGGTTGGGCTCTCCCAAACTCTCCGCCATCTTTCTCATCGCGTAGTCGACCATGTGACAAGCATGATGATCATCGGTCTTGGATATTTCTCATCCAAGAGGCGCTGCGTCCCTGCGAGGCGCTGCGTCCTTGCGAGGCGTTGCGTCCCCTTTGCCAGAGTGCCCCCGATGCGAGTTCGTGGCGGAGATCCCGTCCATTGCTAATGCAGGTGATATCCGATCCGCCGAGCATGAAACTCTCTTCCAGCAGGGAAGCCTTGGAACCGTCGTCTGGCCTCCGGATTCTGCTGAGCGTGCGAAACCGCAGGCCCATCGACTTCTTATGATCGCCATTCAGCGGAGCTTAACGAGCCCTCACCTATCGCCCGATATGATATCCACCCTGATAACTTTCGTGGCATGTCATAAGGCAGCCCTCAGCTTTGAAATAATCGATTTGATAGTTTACGTTGGCGCAGTCGGTATTCAGGGGGAAGGTCGCATTCGTCGTTCCGAGATGAGCAGCCACGTTCCTGAATGATTCCAAGAGCTTGAGCCTATAGGTAGGCTGGAGAGCCACCACCGAAGTCACCGAGGATCCATCGGTATTTACCTCCGGCGATTAATGATGGAACTCCCATCAGCTTTAGATTCGGGTTTGCTGTTCCATCTCCCCGCGTTCATCTCCTTCTCCCTTGCACTCATGTATTCAGCTGTGCGGAAGTTTGATGTATCAGCTGGTGGTAATTGGCGAGACGTCAGGTGTCTCATCTCTCAGAGGGTGGGAACAGGTTTTCTCCGTTCCATCTTCCTCTCCGGAGTTCGACGGCTGGCGACTACTAAGTGTGAATTGATTCCTTTCCCAAAACAACCAGCGTGAAAGAAACTGCTAACCCGGTAGTAGCGAAGGCGCCTCGCCGAAAAACCGAACCGAGGGGAACGCGAGTCCTGAATAGCTTCAAGATCCGCCGATCGGTTCCAATTCCGAGAATGCGTTCCGACTCGAACGATGTGTTGCCGGGAAACATACGCTGTTTGCAATGCAGTTTCATCCCTCAATAGTCAATTATTCCGCATCTTCGGGAGCGCATCCGAGCCTCGTACCATTCCATATGCACCCGCGGAGGGCGCACGCATTTCTTATCACATCGGAATTCCATCCCGTCGAAAAAAAGCTCCGCATGCGAGTCTCTGCGGTATCGTAGTGCTCCGAATGTCTGAGCCTCGGCTCAGGATGCTCCTCCCGATCGATTCTGGCCGACTGCTCTCACCGCTGATGAGATGTGCGATTTATTCGCATTACGCCAACGGCCATTAGATCCGGCAGCCTCCGTTTTCCATCCCTTGCCGCTCTTTCCTCCCATGCATCGAAGGTGTTCGTCCCGTCGAGAGAGCGAGAGAGAACGAGTCGAGAACCAGAGTCGTATGGTCGGCGTGAGACCGCCGAGCGGGTCCCCGTGGAGCAGCAGTCTCCGTTCACCCCGTAGTCTCTCCTGGAGCTCTGGCCGCTTTTTGGCTCGCTCGCGATGGTTCAGAACTTTTTTCCTCTGTAATTTTATTTATCTTTTCGATGTCTTGAGAGTTTTCACTGTCTATCCACAGGGCCTAACGAATTTCGTTCCACGGCCCTGTGATCATTCATCGATGAAGAGCTCACTCAGATAATAATTATTCTCGGTTAATATTTATTATTCGCCGTTTAATTAAATTCCTTCTTTTTCCGTAGGAAGCGACTGCGTTCATCAATAGTGCATCACACTACTCACAAATCACTTTCGAACGTTCGTTGACGCCTGAGGAAGAGAAGCTCAACTCGGAATCCTGAGGAATCGATCGAAATCGAAGAGCATCATCGTAGCAACAAACATCCGGTGTCATCCTGTTCCATCGGAGCCATCACGCCTGAAGTGATGGGCTTCACTCAACCAGAGTCTGCCAAGTCAACGATCACGTTGACGAAAGCTCGAAGAAAAAAGTTGCGACCGAAGGTCGCGACGAAATCTCACAGAATCGTGTCGAATCATGACAAGCTCGTCATGAATGCTCACCACGAGCCTCACGAAGCTGGTCCGTGCGTGCAAAACGCACGATCGCCTCTATCAGAGTCTGCCACTCTCAAACATCGTCTTATGAATCATCAGAGTCCACATTTTCATTCTCATCGGGCTAACGCGACCTACACAATGCTCTACACGCTCACGTTGTCTTTAGTGATGGCATGTATCGTCAGTCCCGGAGCCGCTTTTGGTAAGTGGTAGTACAAGTTTTCGGGGAAAAGGTACTTCGATGATCCAAAGTTGGATCCACAGACAAGACCAAGACGACTTGAGGGATCGAGCGTCCAGTTTTCAGTATCACCCGACCCGGCCAAGCTCGACCGGGCCAGTCTGTCCCGCCGATCGACAGGGACGTTGAAAACGTCTCAAATTCAGGAACAATCTGCTCATCGTCGGCGGAAAGTCGGCAGTGAGATTATCAATCCGGCCTTGTCTGGCGACGCCATTTCGGACAGAAAAACGTTTTGCAGGAAATAATCCCAGAGAACCTCCGCCATCCGCGAATCTCCGCTCTGCCCACGGGTGGGAGGTGGATCTTAGGCTTAAATTAGTAGTATGACGCATTAGTTCCTCATTCACGATTGATATGACTCGTCCCGGCTGCTAATATCCGCAAACGGCTTCCGGTTTGAGTTGTGGGGCAGCTGTCAGATAAATCGATGTACTTTCTGATAAGCGGCTGCGGGACAGCGTTTTTGGCAATGAGCTAGGGGAACGTCGCGTCCCCAGCGTATCCATCGCGCGGAATCCCACAGAACCCACTAATCATTGATCCGAAGCATTCAATATCTGAGCTCTCATCTGCTGCGGAACGATTTCCCATCGAACTTCGGACTCCAAAGTTCCGATTCTCGCGTCGTCTTTTGCACATCGATCTTTCCCCCTCCGCACTCTGCTGTTCGCGGGGAGCTTCCGAGCATTGTATCCGCATCGTTTCCAGCCAAGAGAATTCATACTCGGAGATGCAATTTCTCTCTCGGAAATACGACCGCTGAAGGAAATTGAGTTTTAGTATATCTTCTCGTCCCATAGTGGGGGATATCTGTACGATGTTTGTGTCGAGCCCCAGCGAGACGATGCACCCGATTATTTCTAGTCGATGACCAAAAGTGATCTGATTGATCAGGGCATGATTATTATTTGGGGTGTGCGTACTCTTAATGAATCTCGAGTCCATCATCGCCATTTTTCACTCGAACTGTTACGCATTGGCCCCGCAACAATCCCCATTCCGACCGAGACCTCCAAGCAGGATGTGCAGGATGACGCTGCTCTCCGAGTCGTTGCGTGCATTTGCTAATTGCCTCCCGGCATGTCAAGACTGATGTACGCCGCGTTCCATTCATCTTGCTCTTAGTTGCAATGATAAATCAACGCCTCCGTCTCACGCTCCGAGACATCAGAGTCCCTAACGAAGAGCTCTGAACCCTGCGAGGCTTTTCCTCCAGTTCGAGGTCGTTGCGAATTTCACGCATTCAGACCCCGGGTGTTCACCTCGCTGTCTCTTGGCGTCTTCCGGTGAGGTGTTCCTCCCGAACCTCGCTCTCCGGTCGCCTGTATGGCTTTTTCGCCAAAGGTAAGCCTGCTTGCCTGCCTGCCTGACGTAGGGGCGCAAGACATTCTTTCCTTGGCTCCCGTTTTCGGTTGGTTGGTCGGATGATATGTTGTTGGAGGCTTCCCTTTCCCACCGGCAAAGCTTCCCGACGGAACGATATATTCTCCCAAACCAACCTACGGTGCAGGCTGACGTAGCCCGGCGCCCGGTCGGCCTCCCGCACGCCCGCCTGCCCGCCCGCCGAGCTCGAACCAATCCGAGGCTCGGAAATTCGGTCTCGGTGGCGCCCTCTACGGGACCCGAACGAAGAGCGTATGAACGCGGGAAGCTACAAAAATACCATCGTCTACACCGCAGCGCCTTCTGCTGTGGAAAGTCGACAGGTGAGAGGAATCCCTTTCCTTCTGGGAGAAGTCCCGACTGGCCGCTCGCGACTCGTTCACTTGTGGAGTGCAATCGCCGAGCCACACCGAGTCCTTCTGCCTGCCTGACTCCCGTCCGCTTGCTCGAGGGCGAGCGAGCTTGCCTCAGTTCGCCTTGACCCATCGCTCAAAAAGCCCACCGCCCTGCAGTCCACTTGCTTGTTTGCAGTTCCACCGCGCGTGCTATCGTGTCAGGTGACTTCAACTTCGGATTTCCTCACCTGGGAAGTGCCTGTGCGAGTGTCTTTCATCCCTCTCCGTTCCTCGTTTGTGGCACCTCCGCATCTTCCTCCCGATCCGCCATCGGCGACCTCTCGGCCGAGGTCCCCGACCCGTTCCCGTTGCCTGTGACGGTGTCGCTCTCGGGAGAGGTTCCAGAAGGAAACTTCGGACGTGGGAAATATCGGGAAAATCCTCAGAGACTTACGAGAAGGTCATAAATACTCCCCGTGACGGTGCTTCGCCCATAAACTTGAGCAGCTCTGGAATCAGGAAGAGAAACGCGACGGATTTTGCTCGAGATCGATACTAATAATAAGTGCAACAGAAAACCGGAGCGCCCAGTGATCCGGGAGAGCGGAACCCTATCCGGGCAATCGTCCAGGACTTTCTCGGCTGAAGGCGTGTCCCATGTGAACTGCATACCGTCTGGATATCGTGAGAGGTTCCAAAGCGAGGAATTCGGAATACTCCGCGCCACAATTGATCCTTGTCGGAGGAACTTCCGGTAGAGCTCCCAATGCCAATGATGCTCGGGGTGGCGGTAGGCTTCGTTCTGCTGCTGCTGATCGTGTTCCTGATCGTGATTGTGACTTTCACAAACGGCGATGCGGGCCAGAACTATCGCGACTTCAAGGGCGGATTACACTTCCAACACAGTAACTCGAGCTCGAGCCGGCCGCCCGATTAGAGCGGATCCCTTAGTCTAGGCAGGCCATTCTGACGGCGATTCCGGGATTACGAGTGGGTAAACGGGACCGCTACGCCGGCCGGGACGGAGTAGCCGATGAGGGTAGAGGAGGTTTTGGGGAGGGTTATGCTGTGTCACCCACATCACTACGGTTGGTCTCTTCCACATCATCATCAACGTCCCCCGGTCCATTAGCGCGAGATTTCGTCATCGGCTCACCCAGCATGAGTTCAATCAAATCTTCGGATATAACTTCATTCCCATCGATCAGAGCCCGAGTCCGCCCGCGTCCGCGTGATCATCCCGCGGTGCTTCCGAAGAGTGTCTTCGATCTCGCAGTCGACTCCGTCTCGAGACGTCGGCTCTTCCGTGTTCAGCATAATGAGCACGCATTGTGGAAGAGCGACTGCGCTGAGAAATTGGGAGGATTCCATTCACTGGAAGCCGACGTCGACCTTTCCTCGCCGAAAGCCGAAAAGCTCCAATTTGTTGGCGAACGTCGATGCCTTTCCACCCCCAGAAGTCGACACGAGTCGTCGTAGCTTCGGAGAATCGAAGGAAACGAACACGAACACTCAGTGGACTCTCTCGACAGCGGCATTGAATAGACGTCGTAATTTCGCGATGCCGGCTCGAAGCCTTCGGTACAAGACGCTTACGGAGCGAGATGGATTCGTGGAATTTCCAGCGGCTTTGGTCCCTCAGACGCGAGGCATTGCTCACCTTTATCATGGTCGTCGCCCTCCTGTTCGAAGTTTCATCGAGAGATTTTATTTCGTCATCGTAGAAAAACCGCATTTCGAACCGGAGCCGGAGCATCGACGGAGGATCGGGATCGGACGGAGTCGTGGGAGAATGGAGTCATAATGTCTTCATTCGTTATCGATCCGAAGTCAATGGAATGATATCGTGCCAGCCCCCATTCCAACCCACCTCTGTCTAGCACTAGCACATCGTATTCATCGTTTCATTCAGTTCCGTACGTGCTAGAGGTCCGAGGGGACGGAGATCGTCGAAGAATGCAAATAATAAGGAAGAACTGAAGGAATTCCCTGCTAGAGGAGTAACTCCGGAAGAAGTGACTTCGCTCAACAGAGTAATCTCCGCGCAATCAATATTCTTGGGCAAACAAAGGAATGGAGCAAAGGAGAGTTTGTCCGGAAGCTCCGAGAATCAAATATCGTAGGAGGAGACACCGAGAGAAACGGGAAGATGTTTGGGTGGAGGAGATTCAATTTGTGAGGAAACAGGAAGATTCAGCATTGTAAACAATAGTCGATTCACGTTAGGCTCCTCGAGTCAATAATAATCCGTCTGATCATGACAGTGTCTCTAGATCTCCTCATCAGTCGGAAGCCCCCGGTTGTTGGACATGGGCCCCCAGCCGTGCAGTTGCCAAAGCTGTGTATGTACATCGTTGCTTCAATCGATACCATCGGCAGAGATCGTCGAATAATATCAAAGATTCCCATCGATCCACTTGTCGATGGTTTATCGAAATGTTTTCCCTAGAAGTTGAACAAGAGAATCGACGCGTTGAGATTTGTGGTTTTCCCTTCGGTCATCGATTGCTCCCGCGGACGGCGACTCTCGGTGGAGAATCCGATCCCTAAGCATGATCTATTGTACAAGGAAATATTGACGACGACCGTCGAGTTTATAGTGGTGAAGGATATAGGGACGGGTCGCGAACAGCTGCTTATTTGAGCTCACGTTGCGTCCGAAATAAAGTGGAAACACACCGTATCACGTACGATTGTAGAAAACATTTGCACATCGACGTCATTCTTCGCCATATCGACGACCACTTCATCATCGGGTGTCGCGATTCGGCTCTCCGCGTTTCTTTCAACAAAGGGCTAGAAGTCGATAGGGGCAGAAGGCGTGACCGCGAATTCATTCAAGTCGGTCCTGATCGACAACGAACTCTCTCCAGAAGAAAATCACGCGGGATGTGAGTGGTCCGTGACGTGCTCGCGTAATTCAAAAGCATGCGCCGGTTAAGAAGCAGGTGGAGGTTAAAAAGAGCAATTCAGGGAGTTCGCTTGATTCACCGATAATTCGATATGTTCGTCGACGTGCTGCGGTTGGTCGCGTAACAACCCAGAGGACGATGTCGATCGTGAGGGGAAGACGTTCTTCCAATAATAACGGCTCCTGCAGCTGCTGTTACTCCTGTGAGCGTGTTCCCGACGACCATAAGCTCTTCACAAAACACGACGGGTGCCACATCCGTCGAGCCAACCAGCATCGGAGAGACGAACAGGAAAGACCCCGACCAGTTGTAAACATCGTCTGTGTCTATCCACAGCGAGGACGTCAACTTCGGAGGTTGGAGCGAAGACTCTTTTGCGACTTCCGCGAAACACCCCACATCTCGTGAACGCGACGAAGGAGGCGTTCCCCTTTAGTGCTACATATACATATTTCCCGATGATTCGGACGAGTCTCTCGATGGAGGTCGTCGGTTCTGATCGTCGTTCTGAGCTCTCTCACCTGATGCTCGACCGTATTTTCTTGCTATCCACAGAAGTCAGTCCGGTCGTTAGTGAGCTCGAGAGTTGGTCTTCGAGCGTCGGTATGGGTAACGCTTCTTGTTTACCCGGAGAGATGGGATGTTTGGCTAACCGACGGTCGAACGAACGAGTGAGCTCGTGTGCTGCTGCTGAGACAGTCGCTGACTCAGCGGACGTTTCTTCGAGCAGGACTGCTTCCGTTCAAGATGTCTGGCTGCGTGTCAGTCACTGGCTCAACGTCGAAGTATTTCCGCTCGTGCAGGTGCTCTGGATAGATCGGTGGCCGATCGCAAGACGTAGAAGGAGATAGTATAGGACATGCCGGGGTATTTTGAAGTATAACGCGAATGACGGCGGGAGCTGTCAGCCGGCAAGGCTCTCGTTGGGATTTTAGTTCCCGAAATTTCGTTACTCGCTTTCGGATTATGAATTCCGAGTCCCTGGGGTTGAACCATCTTTCATCGGGTTTCTTGGTCCGAAAGACTGGCAAGAATCTGCGAAGATTCGATTAGAGGAATCGAGGACGCGTACGTCAGAGGTGCGACGACGACGGCGGAGATAAATCTCTGAGGCTTGCGAATTCTCTCGCGCTTGATATCCCCACCCATCGGAAGCCTTCCAGACAACGCCGTCCGCTCCGCGCTGGCTGAGTGAGAGAAACTTCCCGATGTGATGTTCGATGAGAATGAAACTCGCGCATCGTAATGGAGACATTTTCCAAAACTCATTCAAAGAGAGCAGTAATCTCTGACGGAATTCCGCTTTTTCCTTTGCGTTGACTCAAACCGTCCCCGATGATACGGTTTCCTCAGGACCGGGAAAGCCTCAGATTCATGTGTATGCTCATGAGGAGGGACAAAACAATGCAAAAATCGACGAACGATGAAACGAGCTCCAATCCATGTGACGGTCGATTAGCTCGCTGGGGAGGAAACTTCCATTCGGTACTGCGCAGCGAGCATCGCATTAGGAAAACGAATGGAGCGATACAGGAGCAAAAACGCCTCCGATGTATTGAGTTTGCTATTGTCGGGACGGACTTACCTACGAGTCTCGTTCACTCGCTCGCTCGGTCACTATACCTCTGAATTAGGCGTCATCCGTTGGCTGTCGTGGAATCGTTCCTCAATCACGTACCGCAAACGTACTCACAAACAATTTTCCGTCATTTCATCTCCGGAGCGGCTCGTCGAAGATAAGGGAGGACGACACTCGGTCGCTCATTTTCGTCGTACTTCGCATGGAATCCCAGGATTGGAAATTTCAGAACTTGCACAACCGTTCACCAGAGGGAATTTGTCCAAACTCCCTCCTTCGTCCTCGATTGTCTCTGCTCAGTCAGTTGAACACCTCCGGCGATGGGAATTTCCATCTCGGGGGGCGAAGCTTCCGGTTCCGATGGAACTTTCGATAGCGACTTTTCTTCGGTAGGTCTTTCTTCTCTCGGGATGTTCCGCTCTGCATTGTGAGAAACAAGGGAAAAACGTCGTCCGGTTGTGTCCTCGAGCGCTCTCGCTTTCTCGGAGGCTGTTCTTGCCAAAGTATTCTGATGGTCTCAGCTTCTTCCGCACTTCTCGTCAGCTTTCGTGACAAGAGTATTCACCTCATAGGGGGTCCGCTTGGCGGGAGCGAACCCATGGCTCAGGTCGGGAAGCCCATGAGATGGAATCGAGAGGATCGTTCGGGGAAAGACTTTCAAGAATCTCAGGAGCTCGCCCCAGTCATTCCCATTCTGTGTCCTCCCGACGAGACGCGGCTTGAAACGGGAGCTCGAAACACGGATTGGATAGTAAATGGGAAATAGCTGCGCGAGGGAGGAGGAAACCCTAAAAAACAACTGTAAAAAGCAAATGGATTCGTCTTCCTGACGAGGACAGTGAGTGGATGCCAAACGCCAGGCGCCCTGCGGTCGTGACTCAGATAACTCAGCTCCGGCCTGCGGGAGCTCGACCACGAGACATCGCGCATTTGATCGCTCCGATTCTCTCCTCTGGTTCTATACTCTTTATTCTTCCTGGAAGCGTGCTCATCGAGCGAGCGCTGCGAGGGCCTTCCCACGTTAATTCTCCCCTGCGATGAGTCCCCAGCGGCCGATATTTTACGATATCGAGTGTTTACCGGCGAACGCTCTGTGGAAGCACACTACGCACTCTCCAGAGACGTGAATTGGAAAGTTTTGGTGCTGCATTGGGGGAAAAGGCGATCGCTTAATCACATAAAGCGCTTAATTCATTGACCTCTTCAAGCCGTCCGGAGCTTGTGCTGTGATCGTATTACTGGGGAATCTGGCGCGTGTCGTGGAGCAACTTTCAAGATCCCGAGAGCGTCGGGCCGGAAAGGTTACGACCTCCGGGGAGAGATATCGTTTCTCAGAATACGCGGCCTCTTCCTTGAAGCCGAATGAGCATTCCTTCGTCCCAATTTCCGATAGAGACAAATCTTGCAGGATTAAGAGCTTAGACTCCGGTCCCTCTGCCTGATCGAATACCTGACTGGCATAAAGAACACCTCCCGGGAGAAACAAACTCTGGCCCATCATGGGACGACAAGTATCCTATCTCACTGTCGCAGACAAATCGCTCGAGAATTCTCGACATGAGAATATCATCAATGTTCACGCTCACGTTCGGATCGTTTCGAGGCTTCGAGCCTCCTTTTTCTCAACGCTCCCATCCTTCGCGAACGGAGTTTCTCCATCGCTTAGGCGATTGAGGAGGAGAGGAACATGGATCAGGCGCGCCGGAGGTTAATT
The DNA here is from genome assembly GCF_000255335.2 of Galendromus occidentalis. Lineage (NCBI taxonomy): Eukaryota > Metazoa > Arthropoda > Arachnida > Mesostigmata > Phytoseiidae > Galendromus > Galendromus occidentalis. The sequence continues at coordinate 66,830 of NW_003803850.1, forward strand.
TGCAAAGACTCTCCTCGAGCTCCCCCGTCGTGGTGTTCGCAATCTCAGCGTTTTCTCGCAACGACTTTCTGCGTTTATTGGTCCCTTAGGTTCGGCTCCTCTCCTCCCTCTCAAGCGGAGAATGCAGACATCGCTGAGGTGACGACAAGCAATTTCTTTCTCAAGAATCTCTTTCAACTTTCTTCTTGCGTCTGCTGTTCGCGATGCTTGTGGCTCCGTCCGGGTCTGAGAGTGAAGCTGCGGCAAGGTGTGCGGTTTTTACTTTGACTCGGAAGCAGACCGGCAGGCAGACAGACAGACCGACCGACCGACCGACCCAACCCCCCAGCAGCCAACCAACGGTGGGAAAGAATGCGGCAAGGGGAGCGTCAATAGCAAAAAAAAATGGAGGAAGGCAACAGTCCGCAGGTCTTGGAGGGATTTGCCGCAAGCCTTGAGAGTGTCGGGGTAACATCGACGCTCGATTCCCGATCAGCTGTTGAGAGTATTCGACGGTAATAATCCAAAACCTAGGTCCACCTACTTGGTTGAAAATAGAAAATTTCCCGACGGCTCTAAATTTCGACTCTGCCCTCGCGGAGCTCCCACGCTCTTTGAGGAGACCACAAAGGAGGTCCTGTCAGACTTACCACGGTAGCAGCAGCGGCAGGAGTTCGAGCGCGAATCGATGCACTTCAAAGTAAATCGCGCTGCCACGAACGGCGGCTTCGCAAGCAGCAGGAAGGGAAGAATGCTCCTGGCTGGAGGAAACGAACGGTAGGTGGAGGAGCTGAAACCAAGCTGGGGAGAACCCCGGGCGCCATAGAACGCATACAAACAAAGACTGAAGCAACTGCCGATGTACTCCGCGTACAGCGCACACGAGAGGGTGGCTTCGGAAACCCAAAGCGATGACGAGGTGGAGGTGCACTCTGCGAGGGCAGAAGAAAAACCTGTCGATGGAAGACGGGCGACGAAACAGCGGTCGAGTTCGGCTAGAGCAGGACAAACTAAGTCGCTAACGAACGCGTTCCCGGACCTCTCCCGTGGATCAAAGAGGAACTCTCTGATTTCCTGCTCCCGACCGAGTCTGGTCTTTGCGAATGTAAAAGGAACTTGCGGTCTTTCGACTCTCCGAAGCTGAATCCCTCGCTGGATCAACGACCGCGTCGTGAGCGAACGACTCGATTGCTTGGGCATCTGAAACTTTCCGAAGCGGACTCTGTGAACGAAGAGACCATGTATCGAGTCTATTGTCGGAAACCGCTGTTTGCGTGATTCCGACTTCGTCGGATACGACAGAAGCCCGAGCGCGTGATCTCGCGGCGGTGGTGCAACGTCCGGGTCGTTGCTGTCGGAGTCTGATGGTCAGCTCGGCGAGCCTCTTCGCTCTCCCGCTTCGCTACGAGCTCGTCGCCTCGCGTGCCGCCTTCTCTGCGCCCCCGCCGGAGGAATCCAATTATTAGCTGAATCAGGACCGCCACGGCCGCAACCACCACCGCAGCTACGAGAACAACGTCGACGTCGACTAATGCTGCTGCCACCGCTATGGTGACCTTGAGTGAGCAGTTCATATAGAAAGCACAAGCAGCTCGTTTGCGTCTCGCCAATCACTCCTATTCGAGATGCCTACGAATAACCTCGTTCAAGCCGAAGACCAAGCGACTCTTTCCCATTTCGCTCGTAGAACACGTTCCGATCGAGATTACAAGCTGTTGACAGTCTCACCAGGCAGCTGTCAACGATGCTCTCGTCCGTTCATTGGGCTCGGCTTGTGATCAGGTCGTGTTCACTGTTCCGGATTCGGTGGAGCTCCACTTCTCGGAGGCTGCGGAAACGCCTCTGCCTCGGAGCGTTCGCTGGATCCGGGCTCGGGGTCGAAGAACTCGGGGAAGAAGTTTATTGCAAAATAAACTCCAGAGGTCGGGAGCGGCTCCTTTGTTTTTCATCATCGTCGGGATAAACATGGCGATTGCTCCTGTGATTTCGTTTCTCCAGGGAGGAATTCTCTTCCGAGCGTACCCTCCCATCCCGATCACATTTTTATGACAGGCGTTCCGTTTTCTCACGAACGCAATCGTCGACGTGCCCGCAGACTTTTACAATCCTTACGAAAGCGGGGGAGCTTCTCTGAACAGGCAGCGGGCTTCCCGAAGCTGCTCACGGTATCGTTCTGATCGGTTCAGCAGACTTCCCGCGAGACGCAAGCTTGCCTTGCACCGATGTCAGCGGCAAGCACGATTACGTCGCTGCTGTTGTGACAGCAACAAGAGAAAGGAACAGTGATCATTAGTACAGCCCACAAGTGCTCCTCGGATACAGTGACAACGACCGATGCCAGATCAGATAAAGCATTCCTACCAAGACCATAACGATTCGCCGCATAGCACGTGTCGAATAATGGGATAGTCAACATGTCACTAGGTTCGACACGTTGGATTCTTCTGCTCGGAAATCCATTTCCCGAGATACTGCCGGACGACGCGACGAGGAGGCACGAAGGGAGAGCTCGGCTCGTCAGACAAGAAGCTGTCGGCTGCTGGATGGGAGAACGGAAGCCTCAGTGCTGCCTCACTTTGATCTCGCATTGGAGCGATACAGCAATCGGATGTGCTTATAGACGAATCGCTCCCGATGGCGTGCCGAGCCCGATTTAGCTCCGTGTCGCTTCTCGATCCAGGGACCGATGCATTCTCGATAAATATTGTTGCTCACCCATTCCGCCAGCTATCCAACAAACATGTTCCGCGTCTCCCGTGAGGAGTGCCTCCCAAACGCGTCGGTTGCGGCAACTTCGCCGCGAGCTGTTTTGGCTCCCCGGACACGGCTCCCTCCACCCGATACGGGGAAACTCGAGTCTGATCCCTAGCCGGAAGGTTGTCGACTCGATTCTCGACTGCTCTGAAATATCAACCTTGAAGCCGACGGACCCATTCGTAATCCGTGACCGACTGCAGGAAGCCCTCAGAGAGAATCGTGAGCGATTCCGAAAATCGATGATCGTCGATTCGACGAGTCCGGACGAAGGTTCTGCAATTATCGCATCGAGACGCGCTTCCGACTCTAACCGACTACCTGTTGCGAGTTCTTCGACCTACAGCCCCTCCGCTGGTTTCGGGAAGGGGCGGGGGACGGTTTTGCCTCCTAATCGTCAGGGTTTGCTGAAAGATCACTTGCCACGATTCATGCAGTTTCCCCAGGGCTACAGTGCGTTGGCTGATAATTTGCATTTTGACGAGGAATACTCCCCTTCCAGGCACGAAAGCGTATTACGGGGAATGGTTGCGCTAATTCGGCTGTCGTTGCGCTTGACTTCCTTTGACTTGCTCCCCTCGGAGCGGCAGGGGAGACTTCATCTGAAGCAGACACCGTATCTGAGTAGAGCGGACACCGAGCGGGGAGCTGGGACGGGCTCCCCGCCGGATCCGTAGGTCCTCGTTCCATTTATAAACCTTCCCTCTGCGGGATAGAATTCCCGCCGCGCGGGGAACATTTGTAGAGGTTTCGGCTCCGATTCGAAATCCGTGTTGGGAACGATTGGAATTTGCGGGCCGTCGAACATCCAGATGCGAGGTCGAGGCAGCCGTCTAGGCAGTGCTGTTCAGAAATGGTCTTCGACCTCATCGTCGAGGGTCCGCTCGGATGCTTGAAGCCAACCGATTTTTTCTCCGACTGATCTAGGATTCGAGAGAGAAGGAGAGGTCGTTTCGAAATCTGTAGACGCGGAATATACGTCGATGTGAGCTTCCGGAGGCTTCACCTATATTTTTATCATCTCCATTCCCTCAAGATATCTCCTGTGGGGGATACTAATGGAGGGATCTCTCTGAGCTGATTCAGCGGAGCGAATTCCTTCGTTTCGAACGCTAATCGGTTTGTCGTCGCTACGAGCTCTTTGAGTCCTCCGTCCGGAACTCAATCAAGTTTCTTCTCCCCGAACCGTGAAATCGCTCTCGTTCCTGCATCATTTTCCCGGATATCGGAGATACGAGTCTGGGCGACGAAAACATGCTGAATCAGAGAGAAAAATCCCACGATTCTGGGAAACAGCACAGGTGCGTCAGTAAAGTAAGTGCCAGCGGCTGCTGGCTAAGAGAATATTCGCGATCTATCGTTTGTCTCGGACAAGGAGGCTTCTTCCCATTGGCCGAAGGTGGATTCCCGAAAGTCCGAGTGAGACTCATGTGCCATTTTTTAATAAGTGAAAGTAGCGAGCAGATTCAATCGAGCGAGTCTTCAAAATACGAAAACTACCTGGACGGTTTTTCCGCATGACCTTTCGGGGGAATGTCTGCAGAAGATCAAGTTTTGGACCAATTCTTTGTATCGTGCACCGCACTGAGTGAGGAGAAGTGCATTCTGGACGGCCTTCAACAAAATCTCCGATTCTTGCCATAAACGATACTCCGGTCTCTCCGTGTCGGTTTTTACCGCTCGTTTACCGGCGAACTCTCGGCCCGAGAGTCTCGCCGAGTTTCCGTGCTCTCCTCCGGGCCGGTGACCTCTCTAATTCCATGATCGAGTTGACTCATGTCCGCCAACAGACTCTCAGCTCTCAAGCTCTGCAACTCTCTTCCTCCAAGGTGACAACAAAGGGAGCAATTGTGCAGCGGAATTCTACCCTAGAGCGAGATAAAAATCGACGCCCGTCTCTCCCACTCATTCTGGAATGACCTACCCGTGCGGGAACTCCAATTATTTCCCCCGACATCGGGGCCATTGGTGAGTGCAAGTGGGAGTCGTGTTGGCTCTCGAGCCTCATGGAGCGGAAAACAGATTGAGATGACGGGCCTACTCTCCTCTGGTTCGTGAGGACTTCCGTCCGCGTTTTCGGAGACGAACATATTCCTGTCTGAGGTCGGGCTCGGAGAAATCAGTCGCCGAGTCATTGACTTATCGAATGGGAACAGTCCGGGAGCCTTCTGCTCTCAGACTGGCCCCAGGTGTCATGCCACAATGCTCGAATGATGTCGCCGGCCGCTCCACCGTTCTCGAACTGACCTGGAGAGGTCTGCCAATGTATCACGGTAATACTATTACCCCATCGACTCACCCAAGGTAGGACCATGGTAGACGCACGATCGGTACAGTGATTATCGAGTCGCTTGACAGTGGCTTATGGTTGAGGCAGTTCCATGGGCGCTGCTCTCCTCGAGCGCGAGAAGTCTCATGACGTTGGAGCCGTGGGGCAAAACAGATTTGAGGCATTCGTTCAACGGTAAACTTCCTTGAACACTTCAGAGCCAAGGGCTCTGAAATCTCCGTCGAGTGTTCCCTCCCATCGAGACTTATTGCCCGCCGACATCTGGTTCGAGCTCCTGGTATTGAAGTCAAAAGCCTTGATACGATAGTGAGTCATGTTCTCGCATACCGATGAAGTTTGCTGCTGATGATCCAAAACCCGGAGCAGCTACGAATTACATACTTCAGCAATGTGTCTCCTCCCGAATATTAGGTGGGATCTTTCCCTGGGGTCTCTGAACTTCCTCTAACTTCCCTTGTAAGGTTCACCTCTCAGAGAACGGCGATTCACTGAATCAAGTTCAATTTATTCATATCTCTACCATCTTCATTGGATAGGGAGGCGTGTTCGTCTCGATCGAGCTATATCGTCAACGGGGCATTAGTGACGATAACGAAAAAATGTACGATATAGACTCCAACTATCGCTCTCCGGCTTTCAGTCAGCAACACACCCTCTCTGTCCTCAATTTCCAGTGCATATAACTTTCGTGATGAGTCTGATTCGAGACTAAGAATCAAAACGTCGACGCTGTGGAGTGATTTTGCATCGCCTCCCACTCTTCCGACTGCTTTGCTTATTTTTTCCCCAAGCGACGCGGAAACAAGAGCGCCCCCCTTCTGCTTCGACTCATTACTATTGGAACCCTCATGACTCAATACTCCTTGTCGCGTTGATTGTTCGGCTTTCAATTCCTTCTCCTTGTGATGCGCGACGTTGGTGGCGAGATACGGTTGCGGGAGTCCCCGAACGCCTTCGGTGCTTCTATGATACATTCATTTGTACAGCTGATTTGGTCTGGCTCAGCGGAGTCTATTTGGAAATGTATACCACACTCGCTTTTCGTTTCTTGTAAAAGTCGACGACGCTCCAAAGCGGACGGAACCACTGCTCGGGCTTCTGGGGGGATCTGAATGACTGATTAGAAGTAAACACTTGACAGACGCGGGACAAACAAGGAGCTTCCGGGACGACTCGAGAAGCGCTATATATCAGCAGCATAGGCTCGATAATGTGATGTGAGCATTGCATTACCTCAGAGTCCTGTGCAGAGTCATCATCCGTTCGATCCAGGATCTATAGTAAGAAATGTTCATGTAAACGCCCGGCAGGTTGGGCTCTGCGCACCGGATGCCGTGCGAAACTGTTCCTGCGAGCACCCATTGACCGTTGGGTCGCTGTACCGAAAGGGGTCCTCCTGTGAATTTCGGAAAGAGCGAAAAGATTAGGTTTCGCCATCTCGAATATGTCCCGACGCTATTCATATTCTTCCCCTCGTAGGACGCTTCTGCGCCTGGGAGAAAATACCAGCAGAAACAGGTAGACGACGGTCAAGGTTCCAGCTGACATTTTCTCCCTGGTCTCCAATAACGGATAGCTTTTACTGAGCAAATCCCACGAGGCAGCCACAACACAAATACTAAATCGCCGTCTGAGGGGTCTGTCAGATGCCTCAGCTAATAGGTTGTCAGTAGTCGGTACGCTTCATTGGACGGCTGACCGCCCGGTGACCGACTAGCGCTCGGTGAGCTTGCCTAGCTTAGAAGACAAACTCCAGCTTCAGGGAAGGAGTCGATCGAGTCCGACTTTCTTGCTGCTGCTGCTGCCGCCGCCACCGCTGCCTCCTGCCGCGGCTAAAAATACAAGTGAGAGCGAAGCAACATTCTGCGCATCGCTCAGGTCTTCGCTACAACTCCGTGAGGCAACCATATGTTTTTAATTAGTTTCTATGGAGCGGCCTGTAAGCAGCCGAATTGGGGCTTCCCGACCGATAATAATAATGATCGACGTCCATGAATTATCTCGAATATCAAATGAGGAATCCCCCGGTGGAGTTCGGCTCTTTTCCGACGCCGAATACGTATTCGAGGGAACGAGAGAGGGGCATAGGGGCAAATCGTCGAGCAGCCGCTCGCTTTCTCTCTATCTCGAACCTCATTCATATTCGGCTGGCATTTTCAATTTCTCCAAATCTGCAGCAGCAAAGTTGAAAGAAGTCTTAGCGCTGAGCATACGGAGCGGAAAAAAAGAACCGGAGCTCGGGAGGAGAGATCCCTCCAGCAAACGTAAGAAGGAGGCAGAGGGCGACTCGTATCGACTTCACCTGAGGACGGCGTCAAAGCTCTGGGACGGAGCAAAAAGCCTGGGATCGCCTTGAATTTTCCCTCTAGCAATCTTTGGGAGAACACCATCTCCTATTGAGTCAGCAGATGGATTCTTGCAAGGAGCGTTGCGGAATCTTTCGAAGCGACTTCGAGAATGTCGAAAATCTCGAAGCTTCGACCGATCCGCGAACACTGAGGATCTTGGCGTCGACGGAACACAAGGCTCTTACAAAACAGCAGCTGACACGTCGAAGACCAGAAGAAGTCGACGAAGTGACTGGCCCGGATCGAAATTCCGGATTGGCCTCATAGCTTCGGAGAATTCGTCGAGTGTGAACCCCCCGCTTCCGAGAGAGTGTACTAACCTGAATCACCCTCGCAAGCATCGAGTTGACCTCCTTCATACCCAGCACACAGGAAATAGTCATGGATCTTCTTGACGTGCCCGCTCTTCATGAACATTTGTTGACAATTCTCACGAGCTATGATCGGGAGCTTGACATTCTGTGGAATGAATGATTCGAATGATTGAAACCCCGGATCACTACCTCAGCTACGAAAAAAAAACGATAGAGAGTCGACAGCAATCGTACGCGGGAGAATCAATATGAACAGGTTCAAGACGCGATTCCGAGGAAATCCGAGACGGTACGAATGAACTAGTTTAACTCGCTAGAATGGAAAACCCCTTGAGACGAACATTCCAGCGGTGGAAAATTCCCGTGACTGTTCCTTTCCCCCGAGGAATCATTCGCCGCCAAGAAACGAGCCCACACCGCTCACCTGGAGTACTTTCGGAAGTCCACCCTTATGAGCGAGTTTGCCCCATCCGGTCACGTAGCCGCTCCGCCCGACGAACTCCTCATCCAGATCTGCAAAACGAATTGAATCCGTATGCAACTAGCTGTGAATTCCGCGATCGCCAACGCAACCGAGTTTTTCCCTTCCACGAGATGAGAAGTCCGCGAGTGAGAAGCGAATCGAGGCAATGGACTGAATCCAGGGAGCGTTCCCAGAGTCGAATGAGCGATTCGAGATCGGTTCGCTGGAATTGACGCGAGCAAGGAGCGATGGGGGCGGGGGGAAGAGAGGGTACTCACCTGGTAAACATATGGGTACAATCTTCGAGCTGAAGTCGACGGGATACTTGAGTTCGAGAACAGCGAGATCGTTGTCGAAGTCAGCCTCGTTGAAGTGCTTGTGGACTATCATCCGCGTCACCGGGATGGTTTGTAGGTTCTGCAAGTCAAAGAATATGCATCAAAGGCGTACGGCGCCTCGACGGTTGCAGCCCTCGGTGACGAGGACCGATCCAGAGATGAGTGGCTGGCTCAGAATAAAAAATGGAAGGCAATCACGACCCGTTGTCGTGAGCTCTCTCAAGGGACTCAGAGCACAGTCGCGGCGCATTCTAGAGTGCTCTTGGATAGTTACCTTTTCGTGGAGTCTATGCTGTCCCAAGATCACCACGAGGGTGCTGAGGAAGGCTCGAGGTTTGCAGTGAGCCGCCGTGAGAACATGTCGCTCTGAGATCAGGACGCCTCCACATTTGTAGTCGGCGATAGTACCCAGATATTTGACTTCCTTCACTATGACCTGCAAGCAGAAGATCAATCCGCATCATTGGCTGTTTTTCTCTACGAAAACGAACGAACAGCCAGACAGCGGGAATGACAATCTAGTGCGCCAGCTCTCCGTTCGACAACTTATCACCGATTCTCCGAAATCGGGGGCATGCAGAGACGACTCTGCTGCTACTGCCAGTCCTCGGAACGGTAGAGCCAGAGCGCTGGTCCCGGCTCGAGTCTCGAGTTCCAGGACACTGTGTGCGACGGAAGGAGGCCAGCTGCTCGGGATATGGATTTCCCGCATCGATTTTTCCGTGGTCAGGAATTACTTCGATACATTTCCAGAGGCATTTATCCATTATCCACACAATCAGCTCCCCGCTCTCGTTGAGCGGGAAATGCGGAACCGAGCCTCGGACATGGGGGATCTGTGCACGTTCACACGGAACGTGTACCCGCCGATTCGATCCGCCATCCTTCTCCGTCTCGAATATCTGAGCAATCAAGCAGAAATGAGAAAAGAAAGGGCTTCAGACTCTCAACGAGTCATGCGAGAAAACCAGACGTCAGACAGCCTGGTTCCGCAAAAGCTTCGCGTGCGAGTTTGCGATCGAGCGTGCACGGATACATGATGGTACGGCCAAGCCGTTTTCTGGGAATACGTTGTCACGTAATTCTCATTCGCCAGCATGTGAATAAGCATGTGTACCTACGCTCCCGACCTAGGTGCTCCTTTACGCACTTTCGCGTGCTCAGCAGATTTTCTCATCGAGCGCAGAGCTCGGGAGCCATTCACGTGCGGAGAGTCATCTCTCCCGCCTACGTAAGCACTACAGGCCAATGGTGGATTCGATGGAATTGTGTCTGGCGGGGTGAGTGCGAGGATTCGTTTCTGTTCGGATTCTCGGACTTGCGCGTATTGAATACGGATCGACAAGCAGCTCGGGTCGGACGTTAGCTATTGAATTTCGGAGAGACGAAGCCAAGCGCCACACCCCTGACTAAGCTTGCGGGATTGTGGGGGTGGTTCTCAGAGAGTTTATCAGCTGCGTCTCTCCAGGAAAGAGTTGAATGGGCTCGGATGACTCGTGTCATTCCTCGAGCGCAAGAACAACGGTGAGAACTACCCGAGTGCTCCGGCGCCTCGATTGGTCTCGACGGGACAACCAAGAACCAGAACTATTCCGCTAGCGCTGTATCAAAATCTAGCGAGCGTCATTATCCATTGCTAAAGCGATCCCGGCCAGATCGGTATACCGCTCAAGTTTCGTCCATTGAATTTGCAATTCCCGGACTCGGTCGGTGTCCGAATGCGGAACTCGTTCTCTTTGCTCATCATTGCAGGCGGAACAACGGTGACGGTAGATTACGGTCTCTTGAAGCATGCTGTCGAATCATTCGGAACTGGTTCATGTTTTCTGGTGAACTTTCACTGACCGTTCTACACAGAGAAGGCGACACAGTTTTCCCGCCACGACCGTTGCCGACGGTGTCGATGGAGCCGTCGCTGGTTTTGGTGTTGCCTCTATTTTTCTATCTACTTCTCCTTCAATAACGGCGGCTGCTGCTCGCAGCACCGATATTTGTGACACGGTCTTCAGCGCCTCTGGCAATGAGTGACGTGGCATCCAGCATTTCTCAGGATCTCTCGCACTGAGAAAGGCTTCCCCGCGAGACCGGTTTCGACACTCCCAATGCCACCTCCGAGACTTTGTTACGCGCGGACAGTGAACTCTGAGCCTCAAAGCGCTGCATGACGACGTTTATCAGCTGTCCGTGGGATACCGCTGTGGAGCGGAGCTTGTTGTGGTCCTCGCCCCGTGTCGAGCGAGGGGTCGAATCGGTTACGAGCCGGAACTGACACGGATTTGGCAGTCGAGACAGGAGCACACTCCGGGGAAATATTCATCAAAGAGGCGTGGGACTCGGTCCCCGACGATTGGGCTCATCGAGGAATGACTTTCATCCTCGAGGAACTCCTCCAGAAATTTCCGCTCGATTGAGCGGCATCGAGCGGCAGAATATGGATGACGCTGACAAGCAGCCGTCATAATCGACAAGATTGGCCGAAGATCCGCCGAACGGTCATAAAATAACGCTCCCCGATAAGTTTTTCTCACCTGCCACGGCCATTCGCCTTCGGTGGCCGAGCTTCCCCCAACAATGCGCTTGATTCTATTCCTCGATTTGTGATGCATGGGCCGGATTCCGCATTTGTGATCTGAGTTGAAATCATTGAACTTCGAGTCAACAGTTGTTTTGAAACGAGCGGATGTGGTCAACGGGACCTCTGTCACGGTATCCCGTTTAGTCACTTCAACGAGGACTGTCGTCGGCTCGTCGAAAGCCGGGCTCGCTGTGGTGCTGCTACCGCTGCTGGAAGAAGACTCCTGCAAGTCACATAAATTCCTTAGAGCGCGTTCCCCTACGGCGAATTCGGGCGCCGAGCCTGTGATTATTATCAAGAGAGTCGCCGGAGCTCGCCACGAATTTACCTGCTCTTCTCGATGCGTTGTGCTGATGGCCTCAGTGGCTGACTTTTCTGTGGTGGTGGTCGTCGTCGTCTCTTCCAGTTCCGAACCACTCATAATTTCTGTACTGTTGATCGGTGCGATGTCGGGTTGAGGGACAGTTGATGAGATCATGGTGTCATTGAGTACGATCGGAGCGGATGGAGTTGTCGTTCTCGATTTCGATATCCGCACCTCTAATGTATCGGAGAGAACTATTTGGAGACACACCAGTGATACGACGCAGCCACCGAATCGCATGATGAGTTTCCAAGAAAGTATCTGAAGCGGAAGAAAATATATCCAACGTTTCATTGTGATTCCGGAGATCTATTCCGGAGTTCGGGGGACCGGGAGTGAGAGTCCGAGTCTAACAGACTCGTGGAGCAGCAGAAAAGAAAAAATGCCAAAAGTAGTCAGATGCTCCGGTCGCGAGGGAGCAGCAGATTCGGTTCTTTTGCGGACCATCGGTCTGATGCTATCGCCGGACAGTTCCTGGGCTTCGGGAGCTTGATCGAAACCGCTCCAACGGCTGCAGGTGGAGCTTTTCAACGTGCTCTCGATACATAGTTATCGAACCTTCGCAGGCCAACAAATGGCGTACCAGGGCGGTGCAGATAAAAACCGAATTTTCCCAATCATCCTACTGTTGTGCTGTTACTGACCATAGAAAGCCTAGGAAGTCGACCTCTTCCACACCTGCAGCACCTTCTCACGACGGTAAAGCTGCCAGGGGCTAGAAATTCACCGCCTTGGCACGACATCCCGTAAGCTGGGTGGTTTCCGCACTTGAGTTTGTGATGCCGCGCCGTCATTCATATCTACAGCAGGTGCCGCAATCGATTGGCAAACATCTGCATCCAGATCTTTCACAGAGCCCGTTGTGGCCGAATGTCTCAAGCTCGCGTCTCCGTGGCGGGCTGGCGGATGCTACGCTTGTCGCCTGCGTGCGCAAATCAGGCAGGTGGTTGTCAGTTTTCCGCGCGGAGCGATCGCATTCGATGCAGGTGTAGCGGCGGACACCCAAACACGTAACAAGGCAGTGGCAACGAGACTTAGCATCGGTCTGGGGAATCGATCCGATGAAAGTTGATGAAAACGAGTGGTAAATATTAAAATTCAGAACTCTTGACCTACTGACCGGGTTGGCCGATTGGAAATATCCCAATAAACTCCTGTTGGCGAATTATGCGAGCGATGGAACACACAGAGTGTCTCGGGCTTCGAGACCCTGCGAATAAGCCGGAGCCCTGAGGATTGGGATTGAAACTCGCGCTTGATCCTTCAATCTAGAGCAGTGCAGAAGCCATCATCCGCAAGAAATAGGCTGGGCTATGGATCGGAGCGGTAGTGCTCGAGTACGAAAAGTCCGAATGGTCGTCACCTGATGAATTACTTCCCAATCGACCGGAAACGCCCGGGATTGAATCTTCCGGGTCCCTGGACTCCCAGACCACGGAGGCCAGACTTCCTAGTTAAACCACTGATAATTAAAGCCGACAGAAGGAAACGATTTTCTGTTCTGGGTCGCAGAAGTACCTTCGGAACCATTGGATCGAAAATCGGAGTATCGGATTTCGGACACGGATCCGGCAATCCACCGGCGAAGCATCAAAAATTTGACAGCTGGGTCCCGGATCACCGCCTCGGCAACGTTCAAGACTTTCTCACGTTTTACTTTCTCTTCTCAACGCTCTCGTTCACCACGTGCCGGAATTATACGGGAAGTGCATAGCGTCACGTGAACTTCGTCAAATGAAATCGATTGGGCGTTCCGATCGCGCATTTATGGAGCGAAAATTCCCGCCTTTTTCCTGACGGAATCGAATCGTGTTCTTCGGCATCGAACGCAGTTCCGTCAAGGGTTGCCCTTTCGGCCAACTGTTGATGTTTCCTCTCCTTGTGCCCGGAGAGCACGCCCTTCGTACCCGAAACTGAATGAGTTTCTCCTATTCATCTCTGCGCTTTCTGCTATACATCCTCCTTGATGCTCCCGAAAAGGACAGACTCGGCAGTCAGTTGAATTGCCTTCCACTCAGCCCCCTTAGACAAACCCGGGCGGGGCTCAAATCGATTCCATGTACAAGCGGGCCGTAGCCTGCAAGAGCTAAACGACCCGGAATATTTTTCAGAATTCCCATCTATGCAATATTTCTTGTTGGTTCCACTGTTGCCGATCGTGAGGATGATCAGACCGCTTTCCAGATGGCGTTTCTACGGTCGCGCCGGGGATCATTCTGGATTCCGACTGAACCAGCTGATTGAACCAGTTCAGAATCGTGTTCCAGACGAAATCGCGCGTTCAGCGCTCCAGGCCCTCCCCGGCATCGGGTTTGGATCCGCATTTAGAGTCGCCGATTTTTCCCGGTTATCTGAGTTTCAATTCGAGAATCTTATCAAGCGTTCGGATCTGCACTCCTCGGAGCCTCCGATGTGGCTCCGGTCAGAAATACGATGTCTCTTTGAACTCCGGTTCAATAAGAATTGAAGAGAGCGCGGGTACTGGAGTTCGAAATCCATATATTTTCGATCGCAGAGAGCCGAACGATCCCCGACTTTGACAGCGTCAATCACCACCCAGAAACAGCTGATCCAGCAGGCGGGCGGCCGGCGGCACAGTGGAGAACGGGAGAGGTTAACGGCTTGGCGGGCCGGCAAAAATATCTCACGTGTTTGCCTCCATTACTGAGCCCGGTAGCTGTGTGACATGTTTTCCCCTCGCTTGCTCGCGTTATATGCCGACAAAGTTTCCTCGCCCGTTACTCTAGTCGCTTTCCCTCCTCCGTGGGGACCTTTTCCGAGTCAAGATAAGCTCGCTCGACCCCGGTCCCGTCCTTCAGGGTGGATTCTCTGATCGATAACTTGCAGCGGACTCACCTCCTACAAATACAACAAACTGCGGGTTTTCCTCCGTCGGCACAAATCGTAAATCCTCGACAGTTAGCACAAAATAAAAACTCGATCCAGCCGCTTCCCTTCGTTGAGTCGAATATATTCAGACCATGGGATATCGACGTGAAGGCACGGAACGTCGACCTCGCATACACGCTCATAAACTGGAGGGTTATAATTTCGTGCAACGCCAGCGCTGGCGGTCGAGCCCCGTGTGATGTCGGGGAATCAGCGCGGCGCGACTTGGAGCCGGGTTCGCTTTCCTTCCTTCCTTCATTCGCTCGTTCGCCGCTTCATTCGAAAACCGTGGAGAGGGACCGGCAAGAGAGGAGGCCCTGGATTAACTCATGCCTCCATCATCATCGACAACTCCGAAAGCATGCTCGGCTGTTCGTTTATCTGACGTTTCGAGTCGATGAACCTTTTTGATCTTAAGTTCCGCGCGAGACAGCCTAAGCCTATTATCTGGATCGAATTCTTCTGCAGCTTCTCGGACACTATCTTCGGTCAATCTCGTGTCTTGGGGAACTCATGCCGAACCTTCCCGAAAAAGCTCATCTGATCCGATCAAAGAGGGCGGCCACGGATTTCGAGAACGAACAAATAGCGGGACAGAGAGAACTCAGCCCCCGTTTTTATTTTGACGTAACGACATCTTTCCACATACTGAACCCCCGACTCTTGCGACTCGCACCGATGCTGAGGCTCGAAAAATCATTGGTACACACTTCGGAATAATCACCGAGTTTAACAATATCCACGGATCAGGAGCGGCAGGGGACCTGTAGCTAGGAATCAGGAAGGGAACGACTGGGAAAATTTATAAAAGTTGCCTTCATGAAAACTGTACCGAGTAACCTCGCTCTTTCTACCGAAAATAAGCTTGAATTCCATAAGTCCTACCTTTCGACGCACCTAGGCTCAGAGATTCGAGCAGGGCATGGGAACGAAAGGATTCAGGAGAGTAGTTGTCGAGGACGGGCCTGGCGTGAGATTGCAGGAACAGACCGCAGAGTAGAATTGGTACAGCGTTATAATTGGTTTAGTTGGGATTTTTTTTCTCCTGGGACACACCACCGCCCGGGGCTTTTTGAGGAGGCTCCACGTTCTCGTTGTCTCTGGTCCGGGACTCGGTCGCCTGCAGGTCATTAGTACGCAGGCAGTCCCTGTGTTCGGGTCCCGCTCTCTCGACCACGTGATCGAATGAAAACCTCTTCGACCAGACTCCTCTTTTCAGAGCAGATTACTTTCCTATCAGAACACGGACGGGTCAGCCCGACCGAACTGACTGGAGCTCGACGACTATTCGATCTGATGACCACTCGTGAGTGGCATTTAACGACGCCGGTCGATGGGTCGTTAATTAGGGATAGAATGACTATGACACCGAACGAACGAGTGGGTATACCCAGGAGAGAATTCGACAGGTCAATCCTGCGCAGAGTCGTTCGGGAGACGCTTTCTGTACTCAATGCTGCCGGAACTCACCACCGAGACCGAGAAGAAATGAACTCGCATACAATAATTTCCGACCAGAACCGAATTTCCCGTCGGTCAGCATCGAGTGATCCGCGCGAAAGCTCCATTGAAGCGTTTGGCTTTCGTAGATATCGTTGACCGACTGCGCGCGTGATATTCGGTTTCGATATCGGATTCATTCTCCCGATTCTAGAGCCCCAAAAAGTAGCGAACATTAGTCGAGGCGCCAGCTACCGGTGGAAGCGTCACTCTTTTTTCGGCATTGTTGTGGTCGTTGTTGGTGTCCATTGAATCGATTGTTGTCAGTTCTGATTCCTCGATGGGGTCACAATCCAGCTCCGAGGGAAAATTGGCGCCGCGCCCGCTACCGCCACCGGATTGGAATTCATTCAATTTCCTGTAGAGTCGTTTCTTCCGTATCGGAAGTGGTTTCAAAGCACGACCCGAGGCTTCGACTATTTGGATTCTCTCGTCGCTGCGTTTGAGTTCGGGAGCTCCCACAGGGGCAAAAGACCGCGGAACCGGTACAAAGTCTGCGTTTATGTCGATATGTTTAGAATCCAATGCTCCAATTTAGAAAAAGAGCCCCGGGCCATCGCACGCAACCACACGAACGTTACGCAGCATGCGAGTCTCTTCTGTGACGAATTTGGTTATCCACTAGATCATCCGTTCGCTCATAGCAGGGCTTTCCCCCCTGACATTTTTTCCCCGGTGCTTGTCAGCTCCGAAGGCCCGATGCTTCTCGAGAGTTCGGAATTTCTCCGCACTCGTGAGAAATTCCGAGATTCCGACGCGGGGTTGGTCAATCTCGCGACGCTCTGTTTACCGGATCCGTTTTCGCGGTCTCGTAGAGCAGTCCACGGAGATCTCCACGAGAAGCATCCAAGAAGTTTTCTTGATGATGTACAAAGCCGTGGATGGAGACGATTAAAGAGGACTGCGGGCGACCGCTGGAGCGTAAGTAGAGACAGGCACCGCTGCGGAGACCAGCGATGATGTCTGAGGGCCTCGAGTCGCTGCGGGAGTTGCTTCATAGCCTGCAGGCCTGCTCTGAGTGAGAGGTGTGTCCTCATATGCTTTTCTTATAGTACACCGGCAACAGATCCAGCCGCAGCGGTGGCGACGGAATCTCATATGCATTCAAATCAACGTGCGCGACAGACGAGGGATCCCGTTCCCCGCAGCTTGGTTCTCCCGTTCGTTTGATCAAACACAAAGACGTTCGACTCCGTATGCATTGAGTATTCTCGGAGCGAAAAGATTGTTCCCACTGTCCTGGAGAGGGACGCAACATACGCGGAGCTCGGACGGGAGCGATACAAGGAAAGCTAACCTTGCAAAACGAAACAAGAAGTGTTACGGTGAGAGTCTAAGACGAGGGGCAATTTCCATAAGAGCTCTCGAGGGGACTCCACGCTGATCATCATCAGCGTTCCGTGTCAATTTCCTCTCAAGCAACGACATAATATGTACATCGAAAACAGGATCTCTCTTCTGAACCGCGTCTGGTGATCTATAATTCCATTATTGCGAGATCTTCTGAGACTTTAGAGCGGGCAAAAGAGAGTACGGCACTGGATGCGCCAGCTCGAGCTGTAACTTCTTGCTTCAGGAATTCGCTCGGCCGATCGCCGTGTCTGTCCTCCCCGAAGGTCAGACAAGGCCGACGGTATGCCGGAGTATGAGGCGAACGACGGTCGCCCGCCGCGTATCTGAGCCCGACCGATGAGAAAGCGCTGAACCCCTGAAAAATAAATTCCAAATCCGTCCTCATCCATGTCTCGGAGGAAAACTTCTCCTCCTGAGTCTGATCCTCCGGATGCGCTAGGAATCGAATCTGGGCGGAGGAGAAAGCTCGAGACGAATCTCTAAGCGGAAAATTTGTTCGTTTCAGAGTGTGACCGAATGTTCATCAGCACTCCTGAAGGGGCTCGCAACGGGACATTTTCCGCGCCGCACATGGACATCGCTCCTCGTAAGTCTGGGTCGCCGAATAGATCGAAACATAAACTTTCACGGATCCGGACGTGATGGATCGGAACGTAGGCTTTCCGGATTTAGAACGAGGCAGGAATGGTGACGCGGGAGTCCTCCACAGGTGGCGCAGGAAACAGATCACCAGTCCGTCAATGCTTATACACTTTCATCGCTCAACCTGGAGAACGGGTCGACGTCACGTTCACCACTTTCCGCGTACGAGGCACGCCACCCGAGTAAGTTGATTCGCATAAGAATGCACGATGACATCTTCGTTCGCAGGTCTCCTATGAGTTGCCATTGCCAGTCGACTGGATTTCGGAGAGGCTCCTCGTTCGGAGACCGCTTCCTGGTGGAAAGATTGGCAGGATTTCTCAGCGACGAGCTGGAACTGGGAATCTATCGGACCGGGCTAGATTAGACATGGAGGAATTCTGGATGAAGGAATCGGCGGCAGGAGAGCGTTCAGCGCACAGAGGGGAATCAGAAGTTTGTTTCGCCTCTTTGACACCGACACCAAAAGGCAGGGTAGTGACCGTCGGTATAATGGCGCTTTTAATCGACGGCATTGTTTGCCACTGTTCATTCAACGCGTTGTTAGTTGTTACCGTTTTAGTATCAAGACGAAGCCTGACCGAGCACCGAGGGCAATGTCCCCCACGAAGTACATCGAGATCATGGAGCAGATATGGATGCACAGCGAGCTCATCAGAGAAAGAGACTTTGGACGCGTGAATATTCTCAGTGCTCAGAGATGAAAAATCAGCGGGGAATCCCCCGGCATAACGGACCAAAACTCGAGAGGATCTATGTTTATTTTCAAATACGGAAAATGGGAGGGAAAAAATGCTTGCGCGGTCGGGACCCGCATTCGCGGAGTTCTGTTCCGCTCCTCCAAGCGCGATCCGGACAGAGCTCGTCTAGAGGTAGCAGAATATCATTGCTGATATATGTACAAACCTACATATACCTGTATATGTCTGACAAGAGCTCGGAAAACAGTTACGGGAGGAACGTAATACTCATCGTAGAGAAATAGAATCCGTCGAGCAACCCGCATGTCCCTTATACGCGTGTCCGATCAGTCAAGAGCCATCCGTTGCCTAGACCACAGAGACGAAATAATGCTCCCCTATTTTCATGGACATTTCCTCAGAACGACGCTTCGGAGCTGGTCCAGTGACACTCTGTTCCGTGGAGCTCACCACGGCAGCTACGTCGACGCCCCCTTTTGTTCGTCACTTCTAAAAATAGGATCATCTCTTCGAGAAGCTCCTCGGGGAACGCATTTGAGCAGGCCTACTGGCGCAGAGAGGGATGTATCGACTCCGCCATTTGCGAGTTTATGACATTCCTTCCGTCGGACTCGGGATGCTCTTTGCGCCAACAGGCTCTAACTTGGGACGCACGTAGGGCAGATATTAGCTTGTGGGGACACGATATCCGGACGGCGGGAAATAGTTGCATGTGCCGAATGTTCATTTTTTTGTTTTGTTGTTTTTCCGCACATTCATGTTTCATGTTTTTCCGCACATTCATGGAGCCACACCGCACTGGGAGCTCTCTAAGTGCCTTAGTTTTGAAGAAATATCTTGGCCATCAGGAGCCGCCCTGATTGTCCCTCAGCTCGGAATCCAAGCCGCTCATTTCGGAGGGATCCCAAGGACCGGAATGCATCGATAAGGCGAATTGAAAACGGCGAACTAGATACGAACCTCTATTTCCGAATGCTTCATGTCTCTAGATAGCTTCCCCGGAATCCATCGGTCTGAGAATTTTGGCGGGATGGAGGGATGGCTATGTATCTTCATGTGACAGGATCTTTAGGGCCCGGAGGTGGAGCAGTGACGGCTCGGCAGTACGCGGGAGTCCTGCACATCGGGACCTGCCACACCTCTCTCCTGGGCCTCTCCGCTCCAATCATTTCGCCTCCCGCAGCCGCAAATGCGCGTATGATGCGTCTTACGCTCCGACAACTTATACAGCATTACTAACTCTAGCGAAAATCGGTCTCGGCCGACGAATGAAGCCGACCGCGGAGAAACTGCCGACTCGATCATTAGCGCCGGTATCTGATACCACAAATAATGATGAATCTCCGTCCAAGAAACCGTTGAGGAGATGCGCGCGGTCTTCAGCATTTACCTCGGACCGATCCAATCTAAGTGAGACTCAATGGTGTTCCAGGTGTAATCACGAATATCTCGACATCTATAGCGAAGTACAAGACCCCGCAGCGGATTTGATCGAGTCACCTTTCGGTGGTCGGTTTTGCGGAAGAATCTACCCCCGTCGGAGAATTTCCGTTTACAGGTAAGCATTGCGGCGTTTCTGAGCGTTTGTTCGTCGTAGTGTCACGTGAGAAGTTCCCGCAACATTCCATTCTCGATTTGTTCTCTGAAGACGTGACCATCTTGAGAAACTCCATTCGGGTTTTGCCGAGCACTCCAGCTTACCCTGAACGTTTCTCCATCCATGTTGCCGAATGAAAATTATCGCCGCGAGACCTGCCAAATCTTCGAAGGATGTCAATTTTGGGATTCTTGGAATGAGAAGAACTTCTCGATAGTCTGTCGGTGGAAAGCTCAGAGAGTAAAACTCGTTGTTCCATGGATCTGGAGATGTGTTTCGAGTTGGACCCAGATCTAGAATCGTTTTCCAGCCACGAGGTTTGCGCAGCACTGGTCTATACGCTCACCGAGCTCGCTATGCGGATAGGCCGAGGGGCGACAATAAGCTATTCGGTCGGATTTGAATAAATCAACCCCCGTAATAGAGGAATCTGGCGAACCGAATATCTATTCGCAATAAATTTTGTGCGCGCGGAAGAGGGGGTCATTGGCCCTGTATTCAGCTCAAATATATCCCGAGGAGCAAAGACGTCGGAATTTCGCGGGCTAAGCACTCAGCACGCTGATGGAAGCAGCCTACCAGAGTTTAAGCCTCGAAAATGTGGATGCAGGTTCCTTATCCGAGATCTCTTTCCAGGACACTAGTCATCAGTTTCTACACCGATTTCCCAAACGATACAGCCAACGTCTTTCGCGGAACATACGAGTTCATCAATGCTTGTGAGTAGAACTCCGTCTCTCAGAACGGGACTAGTGGCAGTCTTTTCCCTCCTTTCAGGCGGTTCTCGGTGTGTATGACGTGAAACGATCATAATTGATCTGCTAGAAGCTGAAGGATTTCCGAGAAAATGAAGCAGACGTGGAAGAGGACCGCTTGAATAATTCGCTTGATCATGACGAGCGAGCTCTTAACTTGGATCAGAACATTATTGCATGAGGAGGGGCAGATCGATACATTTTGGATCGTTCTCGGGAGAGCTTCGGTCAAATCGAGTCGAATCAATCCGTCGAGGAAGAGCGTGATTCGACGAAAAATTGTCCGACGAAACTTCGTGGGCTCACGATAGACTGCTTGCCCAGGGTCCAAACCCGGGCCGGTCGAGTCGACGTCGTGCTTTTTCCAGTTCAGCGCTTTTTCCTATTAGATCGAATCTTGTCGTTCGGTGTCCGTCTTCTCGATTTATCGGACCGATCGGCTGGCCAATAGTGATCTTCTAGGATTCTCATATATTTTGCCCCCCCCCCCAACTCTTCGCCCCGAAGAAGAAGGGAAAGGGGGAACCTCGGCGACACCATCGCCTGACCGCCGGGGGAGGGGGGGGGATCCGGACTTTCCGGGAAGTCCCCAAGCACCTTCAGAGACGGACGAGTCCACGAGTTTCCGGAAGATGCTAGTGAATTCGGGAATGGGTAGAGGGTACGAGTTTGGCCGATCGACAGGAACTGCTCAAAACGGATCAGTGATCGGGATCATTGGCATTTCAGCACGATTCATCCTGGGAACTCCAGCATCACCCGGTTCAATTTGTTCCTTCAATATTCACGGCTCTCAGAAACGAGAGGGCGACTTCTACTCACCAACATATCCGGGCGTTTACCCCAAAAATCTTGATTGTCAATACAGGTGAGTAGGCATGTCCGTCCGGAGATTTTCCGAAAGTCAAGCGCTCCGAGGAAGATCACGACACGATGATTGTTTCCAGGTTCATTGGAACGAAAGGACAACGGATTCGGCTCGAATTCATGGACTTTGATCTTTCCTTCGGAGGCTCTCATTGTCCATTTGATACGGTGAGCTACAGATTATATATTCAATTTTTCTCTTTCTTCTAGAATCTGAATCCTTCGATGAGTCACTCCCTTGCGGAGGTTTCGTCACTTGTCAGGGCGAAGAAGGAGGGCTGATTAAATGCTTACGAGCCGCCCACCTGATTCGATCAGAGTGTCCCTCAAAGGACCCAATTGCCCGCATTGGATTGAAATTCGAAGACTCCTCGAGTCCATGTACATCCGCGAAGTAGCTCCAATGATACGGAGCATACTTGTTCACTCCGCGAGATCTCCTTCTAAGATTCTTTCCCGGATAGACGAAATTTGCATTTCAATCGACTTCCGAGTAGAACAGCGCAGCGTTCAAACGCGGGGAAGTTTCGCCGAGAGGGATCTTGACTAGTTGCGATAGCACACTGGGATGAGCTGGAGCAAAAGTTTCGATGGGCGATACGCGGCCGGTATGAAATGATGGAGAGCGCATGACTTCATTCCATTTGCACGATCGCGCTTAAGCGACATGCAGGCGCATTTGTGCACAAGCTTATCATCGTCCGATGTCGAAACTTCCAACGACCCCTGCATCTAACGACACGATAGGCCGCACGGATCGTTTGTCGCGGTCGTCGGCAATCCAACGTTATTCCGCTCTCGGGGACAAGCGTTGTCAGCATTCCATTCCTCCGTCTCACAATCAGCCTCGCGCAGAGGAAAGCAGATATTCGGATCGAATATTGTCCCAGCGAGAGCCAGAGATGACTTTCGCCGGCAATGTCAGATAACTTGTCGCCGCATAGCTCTCGCGGAAGAAGAAGAATCATGGCCGCACGACGGATCTCCCCTCCGCGGAAGCGCGTTAAGACACTCCGGTGAGGTTCTAGTATTGCAGGAGGAGGTACGCCGAATATTCGGTAGTCTCCGGGGAACGATTCATTTGAGTGGAGGCCCCTTTCCACATCTCTTCGTCTTAACAAGGGATATATCCTCCAGCGATTTCGCTTTCGTTACATTCTCCCGTGGAGGGAGCACTAGAGTGAAAGTCACTCGCAATCACACGGGAAAGACATCATTGATCACTTTCTTAGGCCGTCGGATGAGATTTGTTCACACAACCATCCATGCGTCTGAGTCGCTTATCTTTTCCAAATCGAGGCTCATATCCTGTGCCTCATGGATTCCCTTTGCGTAATCCCCGGTACGAAGTGCATTTAAATGGATTTGGCTCTCCGGAGAGACGAGCTCCTGTTCCCGAATACCGCGCATCGTAGATTGAGGCTGGGGTTGCGAAAAGATCGGCAGCCTCGCAAAAAGGTTGCGAAATCCGAGGCGGTGACATCTATCGGGGTTATGACGATGTTTGACGTCTGACGGTGATTTGTCGACGATACAAAACTATCATCGTGCCATACATCCAAGAGCTTTCGAAGCCGGCGAATTCGCGAAGAGTCTCGACAAACTTTGGTTAACAAACAGACAAACTCTGCAAAGAACTTCCTTGCTCGTCGAGTCCTGTCCGGAGGTGTGGAACAACATCCGCAGCGCTGTATTTGCTCGTTGCATCGCATGATCTATAAGTCTCGAATGCTTCAGAGAGACTATCGCGAACGGCCTGGAAAGCGAGCGGCGAAGAGAACGCCCTCATGTGGGAAGGTCTTTCCGGCATTCAGGCACCCATCGATGATCTCCCGAGTCTCACCTCTGGTGAAAGCGTTGGCAGCAGTACGGAATACCTCAATCACCTCCTTTAATGAGTCCCGCATAAATAAAGCTCGCATTCGAAATCTGAACGTTCGATCTAGAGCGAGCTCCATAGAGAATATTTTGGATCATAGGCCGCTTCTCATCAAAATCTCAACATCGTTTGAAGACGACCAGGAGCTGCTCTTGACGGTTTTTTCGTTTTCGTTCCCTCCAGGTAAAAGTTTACGATGGACCGGACGATGGGCCTGGGACTCCTTTGATCGGTACGTTCGACTCAGGAAAGCGAGTGCTTCTAGCAGGGAAGCGAACTCGCCACCGTGCTTTTCCAATGACGCGGATGATTACCGTGTAATTGAATGAGGAATGATTAATAAAATGTTACAGGTACATATTGCGGTCAGCAGCGATCCTTAGAGGTTTTCAGCTCCGCGGAGACTCTATTCGTGCGTTTTCGGACGTTAAAAAGACAGGCCGACTCTCAGAACAGGGGCTTCGCAGGCTGGTTCGAATTCTCTGAAAAGTTCGCCAAATTAGGTGCGTAACCCCGGGGACCGATTCTGCGAGCTCATCGGGACGTTTCTGAATTTTTCGCCCGAGCTTCATCAAACACGCTCCCCAGCTCTGGCCCTAGTCGACTCCCGACTCGGCGCTGGGGCGATAGGGCAGCTTCGTTACGAGCGCAGCCGGATATTCATTTCGCAGCGGGCGACCGTAAGCCGGCGTTGGGAAAAGTGTTGAGATATTAATTCCCCAACCCCTTTGGCTTTTCTCAGATTTCATCAGCGAAAATGGCGAACACATCCGAGGGAGCGGTGAGACTTTGATTCGAGTTAGAAACAGGGAATTCGAGAAGAATTTGATTTAGAAACAGTCCGTAGAATCCTGGAATCCTCCCTGGGAGCCTCGCTCCTCATAAATATTAAGGGCTCGTTGTTTTCAGAGTGCGACCAGAAAATTTTGTCGCGTAAGGAATCGACTGGGACGGTTTACTCACCAAACTGGCCTTTATTGTATACCGCAAGCGTCGTCTGCAAGTATTTCATCTACGGCTTGGAAGACGCCCAACATTTGGAGAAAGTCAGACTAAATTTCGAGAAAGTCGACATCAACGCCTCCGATGCCGAATGTTCCGACGCTTTCGTCAAGGTCTACTTGCAGGTGGGACATAGCGCCTCTATGACTCTATACGGTACCAAACAGCCCACTCCAGCCCCCGCTGTCCCCCACCTCTCCCCCTTCCGCTCCGGAGCAGCTCCCCTCGATAGTCCCACCGGGGCGAGGGTGAGCTGAGGCTACAGCGCCGACTCCCGGGACGTCTGGATTCAAAAGTCCGCTTTCGTGCCCCGGGCCGCTCGGATATGAATTCAGTCTCTCTTCCTGCATTCCAGGGCCAGGAAGAGAGAGGTGAAATGGAATCTTTCGACCATGCGTTCTGCGGGGACACGGTTCCTCCGCCATTAAGAAGCGAAGGTCCTCGACTCATGCTGGTGTTCTCAAGCGCCAACACTCAAGGCCAAGGTTTCAAAGCCACCTACACATTCGAAACTGACTACAAGATTCCCGGTAAGTAGATGGCCGATTTTCTCCACCCCTCCCGTTGAGACATGCGAGCAACCGTCAGAAATATCCCGCGTGCCGGCCCTGACCCGGTGTTGTGGCTGAACACGGACCGGCTGTTGATGAAAGATCCTGCTGACCGGGCGGTTTCCGTTTCTAGGCACTCCGTCACCGGGTAAAGGCTGCTACTTCAGCTACGTCAGTGAAAGTCAACTGAGTGGGGAATTCAATTCTCCGAGGTATCCATCAAACTATCCTTCACGAACAATGTGTGAATATGTCTTCCTCGGAAAGCCTGACGAACAGGTCAAGATCGTGTTCAAGTACTTCAGAACCCGATCCGACTCATCGACCACTCAGTACAAGTAAGCGGCATGAAGTTGAATGCTCAGTTCTGCTGGGATCGAAACTCGACATCGCTTGCGTTATAACGTCTATCGCGGGGGAGTCAGGCAGATGGAGTCGGGAGACGCGTCCCTGGGGATCCGAAAAGGAAAGAAGGAGGTCCTATTTAGGCTCGGAAGTGCCCCGGCGATATCGAGAAGCCAATCAATTCAATCGCCTCGCTACAGGTCTCCATCGATTCCAACTTATAGGACGATCGCTTCCCTGGAACGAAAGGCTTAGAGCGCTCCGTTCTGTTGTCTTTGCAACTTGAGCCGGAATTAGGGCCTCGCGATAAGACGACTCGATCCTAGGAAAGGAGCTCTCCGGGTGAAAGTCCTCAGAGTTGGAGGATTCCCTGGAACCATCGTCCCTCTATTCCTCTGCGAAAACTCGTGCTTCGACGCATGGTTCATTCACGCGCTCTATTCATTTTCGGGATTGCGGAGGCTTTCGTTGTCGAAAGGAATTGAGCCACTTGACGTTGTCGCGAGTCTATCACAACACCGACCCGGCTCATGTTCGTGCGGAAAATTCAAACTCTTGCGGCGCAGCCACTGACGCCGCGCCGCAGTCTCAGGTGACGGTGAATCCGTTGAGGTCAGGGGCGTACGGAGGGGGGGGGCTAAGGGGCTATAGGCCCCTCCCAGATGGTCCCTTCGTAATGCTGTAGTATA
>NW_003803850.1:93044-175276 GCF_000255335.2 Galendromus occidentalis
TCCTCATTCTGCATGGTCAAGGAGTCGCTTTGGTCTGGGAAAACTTTTCCACATCGACCAAAGGCCGGCCACAGCTACAGAATGCGGGGACCGTCAATGATTCGCTGGTGCTGTCGATAACCATGCAAGGTCCGTACACTTGAAGGGGTTTCAATCGAGCTGCCTCGTCAAAAATTCATCATGTACTCTCCGGAAGCGTACCATTGTCAGCTCGCTTTGAGCGCCCTGCGACCCTTCAACGGATCACTCTCGAATAATCCCCTGCGGCCGAAGTTTTTCCGCGAATGAGTTTCCGATACCCAGTCGCCAGGGAACAATTACTTTCTCTCGTGAAACTCTTCTATCCGGATCGGAGACTGTTAAATAGAAGCTCCGGACACGCCATTCTTAAGGGAAAAAACTGACTCAGCGTTCGGCTCCCGGAAGAGTGCAGCTCCTGAGGTTCCTGGTCAAAGGAGTCCGCGACTCGAGAAGACCCGCCGTTGTCGCTAGCGTAGGTACTCGTGACAAGCCCGACCACCGGATTCTCGATGACGACACCATGACTACACGATATGGCAAACCCATATTGTCACTAGCATTTGACCTACGAAAAGCCTCGAGAGATCCGGCAGAAAGTCGTAGAATCCATTTTCACGAGGTAGCCTCAAGGTCCACACCTCAGGGGATCTCTATTTGCAGTGACGGGTGCGAGGAAGATTGGTTGGAAATCTACGAACAGAATGAAAAAGGCCAAGAGAAAAAATACGGAAGGTATTGTTCGAGCGCTGCTCCGGGCCCTATCGTCACCGACCTCGGCTACCACACCGTCCGGGTCGTTCTCCACACAGACGATCAGGGTGTCGCCGGAGGTTTCAGCGCGAACTACTATTTCTTGAAGGTGAGCTGCCCCGACCTTCTTCTCTGCGTTCTGTTCCCCTTCGAATCGCTCTTCACCCCTAGATCGGTCCGATATTTTCGCGGCATGGCAAAGTTTTCAGCGTCACATGAGCCGTCCTGCCCGGATCAACTGCAATAATTTATTTTTCCAGAACGTTACCCGATACGGCGACTGTGGATTGAACGTCACTGGGCTGGACGGAGGAATTTTGACTTCTCCGGGATATCCAGAAAACTACAAGAACGATCGTCAACTCTGCAACTGGTGGATTACGGTAAAACCCAAGCGACGAATACACTTCTATTTCACTATGTTCCATGTAGAGGGCGAACCGACGGATCGGTGAGTTTTTCGGAGTATCCTTCCCGCTTTCGAGAAAAGATTTATATTCTGTTCCGACTGGCGATTCACTCAGCCTCGGAGTGGAGGTTCGCCGAGATCGAGCGGCTCGACCACAAACGAGCTCCAGGTGGACGGGTGCGACTTGGAACAAACGGTTTCATTCCTGTTCTCCAGGGGTTGCCCATCTGCGGTTGTACGAGTTTGGCCAGATCCAAATGGAGTCGGTCCCCCGGTCGAGCTCTGCGGAGAAACTTTGACCAATGAGACGAGAGAGATCATGTCTACGGGGAACACGCTCAAGGTAGGTTGCATCAATGCGTTCGGTCCCTGCATTTAGCATTTACCGTCACAAAGCTCGCTTACAGAGCAGCCTGTTCGAGGGGCCGGTTTCAAACGCACGTATTCATTGTTATTTCCTCCCTGGTTTCGCGATGAGTTTCAAATGCGTCCCTGCAAACCCCACAGGTTCAATTCATGACAGCGGCCAAGGCTGTCGGGAATAGGGGTTTCAAAGCCGTCTGGTCTGAGGTAAGAACCGAAATTACCCTTGCGGCGGCGGGAAATATACGGAGCAGGAGATTCCGGGTCGGAGTGTGCCCACAAAAGCTTGTAGTGACAGAACATGTTGATTCCAGATCAGAGATGACGACGAGCACTGCTCGGCTTTAAAATCGACGTCAAGCGCGATCGGCAACTCAAGACCATTTGCTGGTGGTGTACGTTGCGCTGCGAGCTCGCGGTGCATTTCCGCGAAATTAGTTTGTAACGGCGTTGCGAATTGCGGTCCTGGGGATGACAGCGACGAAGTCAACTGTGAGTCTCGCGAACTTTGCTCTCATCTAACAACGGAACTCCAGCCCGGTTCTGAACCCCATCCAACTTAGGGGATAATTATTCGATTTTAAGCTGTTTCCCATCCCATGCAGGCATGCGGAGCTCCGGGATGAACTTGTTCATCGTGACGATAGCAGCTTCGTTTTTCGTCGCCGGCTGCACGTTGTTGATGATTTGTGCGAGCTGCACGAGCAAACGCTCATGGCGCGGGAGAACGCGTCTGATGTTCCCCCCTGCGGAAGAGGACGACTCATCGCCTCACCCAGCGGCTCCGAACATTCATTATAGTATTAATTGTATGGATGACGTGTGACTAGAATCAACCGTGTAGGATGGCGCGGGACTGCCATCCCACTGTCACGCAAACTATCAAAGCCCAACTTAACAAATCCGGACACAGTTACTAACTATTTTGAATCATTTCTACAACCGATGAACGGCAGCCGTCGGAGGAGCGAGTCGCCGTGGAAATCAAAGGAAACTTTCGCAACAAATATCGCAACAACGCCTGATACCTAATTAATTACTTACTACAATATTACTACCATTGTTATGTACACCACCTACAGCAACATTCCATCATCAACGCAAGGAACGAACCTCTGAAACGTCGACGCAAAACGAGTGTCTCAGAACACCTACTCAATCAGCAGCGGAAATGATTGTCTGCAGGGTCCCAGACCGCAAGCGATCACATAAATACGAAGCTTCGAGGAGAAGCGCTCACGGGTGAATGAATGAATGAATCTATCTATCGAGGAGTCGAGACGGACCGTATAAGCTCTGAGGGAAGCCGAATCGGAGCTCTCGTGAAGAATAGGAAAAAAAACGAGATTGCATTACGCATTGAAGGAGCATTCCACATTCCACCTACGGGAAACAATGATGACCTGAGAGGGAAGCAAAGTGATGATCAGCACCGTCCAGAATGACACCGGTACTATCGGCCCCGAGAGCAAGGAAGTCACGCGGACATGACGCAAATGATGGTACCGAGGTCTGAAAAGCCGTTCGAAATCGCGTCGAATGTCCTGTTGACACTGGACTCCTCTGGAAAAGTCCTCGTCCGAAAAGCTACGATTTACGATTTTACAAGACGTACCGACTGGGTCTGCTGAGCGGCGCGGCGGCGATATTTAAATCGTCGACAATCTCTCTCTACGATATCCTAGACTGTTATCAAGAAACTTCGAGGCAGCTAAAGCGATGAGAAGTTCCCCTTGTAACACTTACGGAAACCCGTTATGAACTTGTTATCTGAACACTGAACTCTGTCTGTATCGACACCGATGATGATGACGACGATAATAATGATAGCATACCAAAAGATGGATTTCCTCTCTGGATCTATCTAAAAGTTCCTTGAAAAAACTCTTCCTTCTCTCGCCAAACTTTGTACTCAAGACGTCCGATTCTAGTATTCTACTCCGGAATAATACGATACTCGGAATGTAATTCCACACTCAGCAGTGATATCGAGATTATCATGATAGAAGTGATGATTGATTATGGTTATCGCGGCGTTCGGCTTACCAGATTATTGAGTCAAGCTCAATCTTCACGAACAAACTCCACAAAGTATTGTTTGGAGACCCTCGTCCAATGAGGAACATTGCCGCTACTGTTCTTATTGTCTCTTCGTGAGTTTCTCTTCATTCGTCTTCCGGGAAAAGGGTATATGAGCAATTGGCGCTCTCAGATGACAGCCTCTCTGTAAAAGCATCCCATCACCCCGACTCCGAGTGGACTAAAAGACTCCAACGAGTTGCCATCCAAAACTGAGCAATCCATATGTTTACTTCCCTTCGGATTCTCCTTCTCTTCTCTCCGAGCTTGGCTGTATGTGTGATTTCTAGCGGTTGGCACGACATCATTTTCCCACGACGATTCCATTCAACTCTATGAGCCTTATTGATGCTTAGTGACAGCGATTGGAACTGGATTAATAGAGAATATTGAAGCCATATTGATGACAATATCTTAAACAGCGACAACATCAACCGTGTTGATTCAGCTCTGATATAATCAATAATCAAACCCACGAGTAAAATCGTGGGGAACCTAGATTCCTAGACGCTATACTAGGACCAGATGAAAATGAGCCTTCAAGATCACAGTGACGCACCGGACTCGGAAATAAGTTCTCAGAGTTTATCCTCGGTAAACTGTTTCATAATTTTGACTCAAATCATGTATGGGGTGAGCGAGGAAGCATCATCTCCGCTGTGAGCGATGTCGGATTTGATTGCCCCTACAGAACGGAACGCAGACATCCTAATATTGTCGGTATTTATTCGGAGAGTCGTATCAGATTTCAATCAGAAGGAATCGTGTCCGGCTTGACTCGAGCTGCGAACGGACGCGTCCGCTGTATCCGCGCGCACTAGCTCTCCATCGTAGACGGCTCCGAAGGTATCGCTTTCCGGCGCAGATTTCTCATATCTTCATTAGCTCACACGGTGCCCAATAGCTAACATTCGACGAAGAGTCTGATCTAATCTCGCTATTGCTCGTAATATCCGGGTTGAAGATCCGTGAGTATTCCAAGCATTCGACAGCCCCCAGCTCCATGGAGGCTGCAGCTTTCCTCATAACTGAAACCATGAAAGTCACAGAATGGTGACCTCTTTCGACCCCGTCTCTTTAGGCCAGAAAGCATACCGCGCGTACTTAGCTGTCCTAGCACATATCCTTAAGCCTGTCAAGTGCCGTGGACTTCAACCGCTCACGATCGAGAGACGTCAGGGTTCAATTGATGGCTTCAATGATCTCGTATAAAAACGTTACTGAGCGACTCGAGTGATCGACTGTTTCAACACCTCATCTCGAATGCTCGACATTTCCCTGTATGCAGGGACGGATTCAGGCCTGGAACTTCTCAAAGATAAACATGCGGAGGGGGAACAGAGCACCCTCACCCTCTCACAGCCGGGTAGGCGAAATCCGGTTCTGGTACTGAATAGAGGGGTAATTGAGCATATTTCACGTCTTGAGGAAACGGGATTGCGGGCCTAGCTTCCGGCTCAAAATCCCAACACACAAGGTTTGATTCGAGCGAGCCAGAACCGAACAAGCCCATTCTCCGGAAAAATCACGGGTCTTTCATTCTGGGATGAGGTTTGCCACGCAATCGACTACGTACGCCCCAGACAGGGCCTCTGGAGCTCAATATAACGGAAACTCAGCAAGTCAGTGATTCACCGAATCAGCATCCGCTCTCAGGAACATATTCTCCGAACCTCCGGATATCAATTTGCCCGCCATGGTGACGGGAGGAACGGCTTCGTAAAATTACTGTAGGTGAATCTACGACGATGTTGCTTGGTCCTGTCTGGCGTATACCGTATATCAGTATACCGATGAAGATTACAGATATGATAATGATAATGGTAATGATGATGAATATGATGCTGGAAGTGGAGATGTTAGCAAAACCCCACGAACGATCCCGGGAATCTTTGATAGGAGTCTGCGTGCGGTTCCCAACCGTCGGGATTCCTGTGCTGCCGTGGATAAAGAGTTTTCTCCCGTCTAGTCTCCCAACAGAAGTGCATGCCGCCTCCTGCGGTTTTCCGGGCTCTGCATGGACGGCCCTATTCTCACCAAACTGTGGAAGAAACCCATGCATGCAGCGAATTCCGATGGATGTTGGAAACGACCGATAACTCCGAATCTAATTGAACGGCAGCTCTAAGGAAGGAAATAATTGAAGTGAAACATGAGGCTATCAAGGTCTGATGAAAATAAAGTAACTAGTACGCAAACGACTCGTCCAAATTAATTGACTCAGGTTACATTGGAAGTGTCCCTCAGGGGGATAGTTTTTCCATCTCGCAGTTCGAGGAGTGATGCGGGAATTTCCTATCTTCCAAAATAGGAAATGGATCATTTCCAACATATCCTCCGTTTTTCAGCATTGACGAATTTAGGAAGCCCTCCTCCTACATATGTTTGTTCAAACATGGTCACGAATCCAATGAAACGACCTCATTTGCTCTTCAATCGGGGTGGAACAAAGGGGGTGGCGCGGGCGGCAATGTTGTAGGACGACTCCAGAGATCTTCATGGAGCTCGATCTGGAAAGAACGCCATCCTCGGAGGATATCACGCGCCGTGTTGAGACGCCTCCCGAAAAGGAATGTACTCCCCGTACCCAGAGGACGAAGTGCGCGTCCTTCTCGACGGCCATCCTGTTGACGGCAATGCTTGTCAGACAACATGGCCTCATGACTGGTGATCCCCTCATTCTGCGCTGAACACTCATCGCGAGCAGTTGCTGATCTCATGAGTTATGAACCCTATCGGAGATCAGAAATGCCTTCCAGGCATGAGCTACACATGTCACCTCGACTGCTACCCCCTTTCTCCGAGCTCTCAGCCGGGAGAGCGTGTTCTTCTAAACCTCGCAGCTCCGCCATGGATACGTCAGGGGAAACGACTGCGAAATTCCTTCGTAACAGATTAATTTGAACATTTATTAAATCCGTTCCGCCTGCTGCTACCTCTCGCTGAACTTTATCTCGTTCTGTACTTAGTATTCGGAAAACAGTCGATGATACTGGAGACTATTTACAGTCTGCTCTGCTTAATCTGCTTGTCTTCCTCTCTTTATATTACTGTTCTCGTTATCTTCCGAACGCTCCGTCCCTGCGCGGAATCCGCACCGCCTATTAGGCTTATATACAATCACTTCCACCGTGAGCTGCTTCGTTCTTCACACAGAACCCCTGAATTTGAGCAATCGAGACACTGAAAACATCACGGACTCCAAAATACGGGCATCTCTGTCACTAACTCATTCAGGATTGCCATCCTCGATCTTGGAGACCTCTGGGGTATCTCAGAAGACCTTCAGGAGCCACCAACTGCTCACTCCCAGAAGTTCCGCACGATTTTGCGGGACTTCGCTGAGAAGATAAGCTGGTAGACGATCGGGAAGGCAAATGTGACATTGTGCTAGCGACAGAGAGCTAGCGACAGACAACATGAACATAAACTGATCGCTCCACCGACACCCGAACGGCATCTTTCAGTCGGTCTCAAACTGAGGTATCTCCGAAAGACACGGTATCGAGCCGCTCGGTTGCTTTGAGGGGGAACGTTCCGATTGATCGATATATTTACAAGCGAATTCGAGTCAGCCCACGGCTGTTCCTTATTCTTCGTCATACCTAAACAAAAGCCACAGTCGAACTAAGACTAGTAGCACTAGCCGCTGGCCCGAGTCACTCGCTAAAGTTCTTTTTTGTCCATCTCTTGATGGTTGTTGTTGAGAGCTGCTTCTCGAGCGGCTCGCTTTTGCAACTTCTCTTCACGCTTCTTACGGTATGACTGGATGTAGAAATGGAAGAATTGGAGCAAGAAGATGAAGCATTGTAGAAGCATAAACGCAGGCAACGCGGAGTATCTGTAGAAATAGAGAGCTCAATTAATATTCTCCTTCATGGTATAAGCGAATGTAAAACACTATCGCATCCCATCGTTCAGTGCTTTTAGGATGAAAGGAGTGTATTCCCATTTCCCTTTACACTCTCTCGCTCGGTTCTGGCTGCTCTTCTGGCTTGAGAGATGTGATTTGCTCGAACGATCAAGAATTGTTCGGAGCTTTCGATGTGTTTGTGAATACCAGAAGAAAGACGTTCTAGAACTCCTTGGGACAAGACGAAGTTCCCTCTAAACTTGAATAGGATTTTCAATTGATGTCACTCAGATCATTTCGATACAAGATCTTGCTGTCGCGGGAGCTCGTTCGAACTTCACTCTGGCGTGATGGTTTCCCTCTCCTCCGTCATTGTTGGACACGGTTAAGCACGCGCCATCGGTTTTTTTTTCTATAGAAATCCATTCAGCGTCTTGTGATAAGATTGTGCATGGGAATGAAGAAGCAGATGAAAGACCGCGTCGCCTTGAGATATAATATCAATGAGCAACGCGGAGTATCCGGAGCGAGTATGTGCGCTCTGACGCTGCAGAATTCGGTTCCGGAAGTTTTGAGACGGGAATCGACTCCAAAGGATACCCTGGTGGCGGCTCTCGATAACCCCTCAGACGATGAAAGATTAGGAGAGATGGAACAGAGCAGCCTTGGAAATATAAGATGATGGTTTCTTCCCTCAGAAATCGAGTTTGTTCACGCTCTGGCGCAGGCTCCTCTATTCCCTGAGTGGAATCTCCTCATGCAATTCGCTCGAGTTTCATGATGCGTTACCGACAGAAAATCGGAACAGCGAGACCTCACATGGAGAGTATAGATGTTTTTCTCAGCCAGAGGCATTCAAATGTGTTTGCGGTGTGATCACTGTTGGCTGCAGTCTCTGCACTATTCCGCGATTCCAGTCATAGATCAATTATTCATCGCTTTGCTGCTCTTACGATTGTGGAGGTACAGGCCAGGATCCAGGGATAGCCATTCGCAAAGGCCTCTATTTTATACCCTTCCGCTACGAGCTTCTCCTGGAGGAGCTCGCTCACTCACTCGAGGGGAAAACGACGGAAGGCCGACCCGGGGCCATCAGGTCATCCATGGATTGATGGGAGCGGATTATCTCTTCAAAGCGTCTCCCGAAATGT
The DNA here is from genome assembly GCF_000255335.2 of Galendromus occidentalis. Taxonomy (NCBI): domain Eukaryota; kingdom Metazoa; phylum Arthropoda; class Arachnida; order Mesostigmata; family Phytoseiidae; genus Galendromus; species Galendromus occidentalis. The sequence goes on from NW_003803850.1 coordinate 101,671, forward strand.
ATTTGTGCGGCTTTTTTCGCGAAGAAAATTACAAATCCCAGAAGCGATGCTCAACAGAAGTCTTAAAATCGACCTCGATCTGAGGCGAAAGTATCGTATGGTATCTGACTCAAATCACGGGATAGTAGGAATAGGGGCCAGACCAAAGAAAGTTCCGCGCTGCCCGATTTCTCTTGAGCGATTCTCAAAAACGCCGTGAACTGCATTTAAGAAAGAAGCGACACCGCAAAAAAAACGTTTTCGGAATGGGGTGCTTGACCGCTTGAATGGAATACCAGGAGTACTTCCTCTCTGCTCGGACATTTTTGGAAGTTTTCTGGTCTTTCGTCAAGGATTCGAGAGCTTTCGAAATGAATTCGGCGGGAGTTTCTGCTAAGAAAGCAGAGTGCCTTGAACTCACCTGTTTTTGAGCCAGAATACGAGCATGATGTTACGAACGATCATGATGACGAACTGAACGAGTTGCATCAGGGTGAGGTACTCCTTCCACCAGAGGTACTTTTGAATCGAGGGGCCGCAAGCTGAGAGGAAGTAGTAGCCGTACATCACGACGTGGATCAGCGCGTTGAAGGTGAGCTCGAAGCAGGCGAGGGCGAAACCTCCGTAAGTTATGTAGAAGTACACGGAGAAAGTCACTGAGACGTGATGGAAAACGTGCAGGAGGGAGACCTGGAAACGAAGAGTTCTACGTCAGAGTTCCGCATCCGGATAAGGACCGAATCGATCAAAGTCAACCATCCAAAGGGGGGTGCCTGGGGGTCCCCGGAAAATATTCTCACCTGTCTGAAACGTTTTCTCAAGACGAAGAGAACGGTCTCGATGCACTCGGTCAAACGGAGGACGAGATAGTACCAAGAAACATTCAGCAGCAAGAGGGTCGTTGGGTGGTCTCCAAGATCGGGCTCGGTGAACCACATGGCGTAGTGGCCTGGAACCCCACGATTTTCAATGTTATTAAGAATTCTTCCTTGATATGATCAAGGGGGAAGGAGCTAAGACGATTGCCTAGCAAAACTCAAAATCGTCGAATCGTCGGCTCTGCGTTCATGTGAATGGCGGATATTTTCATGGGCCATCAGCAAGTTTCTGTGATCGGTGATTGACTGAGCGAGCATTACAGTGAATGACTTAGTAACAGGCTGCTTGACTCAGTAAGTTGAACCACTCGATCGGAACTATTGTAAATGAACCATTGGAGGCAGTCGTCCTGTCGATCCCGGGGATCCGGACGTCTGATTGATTGTAGTGAGCCGCTCAACGTTCAGCTCATTCTGGTTATTCTTTCAAGAGAGTAGCCTAAACGACATCATTCGTTTTATGATTCTCTCGTTCGCGCTTCTACATCTGAGCATGATCGGGAAGCAACAGAGCGAAAAGGGTTGAAGATGCAGCCAGCAGAAATATCATCACGGCCGAGCGGAAACTTCTGCTCGCGCTCAGAAGACAACTATTGGGGAAGCAGAGGCGCAGAGCAGAACTTCCAGCACGAGTTCTTCCGTGTCACTTCGTTCTTCTCCCACGCGCTGGAGCGAGTTCGCTGATCGGTGACACCTTCTTTCTGAGACAGATTTCTCGGCTCGTCACCCCCGACTAGCCAAACTCGATTCTCGGGGTATCCTGTATTAGCACAGTCCCGCAGCTTGAAGAGTGGATGAAATGCAACGTTCGTTCTAGAGTTGTTCGATTCGCAAAACCGGCGTCCGACATGGCGAATACTAACCTTTCCAGAAAGCGTGGTAGATCACGAAAGACGAGATCGATAGATTGGCGACGAGCATCAAGGCGTTGTACAGGAGGATGATCGGGCGAAGCTCGAACGCTTTTGCGTTTTTCATGTAGCCGGGACCCAGAACCTGTCGTCCAATGAATAAAGTCCGATTCGGTAAGAATCTCGGAGCGGGTGGACATTCCGATTCCAATGAGGGATTCGTCTCAGATGAGACCTCGAATCTGTACCCAGAGAATTGATATATTCCCTCGGAGCGAAAGTCTCTCAGGAAGCGCTCAGAAAGAGCCGTTCTCGAAAAGTAATGCAGGTCCACTCACCTTGACGATGTACACATAGAATGCTAAGATTACGACGATCGGGGTGGGATTCCCGAGCATGAGCCATCCCTCGACCCGGGAGTCTTTTTCGGGCAAGGGCAGCCAACTCTGAGTAAGATCCATGTCGAGCGAGGCCATGATCTGTAAACAAAGAACAGAAGTTTTACACCAGACTCTCTCCAGTGTCACCATGGAACTTCTCGTGCATCCATTTCTACTTATCTTCGAATATATGTACATATCACTCATCAGACTACACCGGCTCTCCGCACGAAGCTCGGCAATTCATCATCCCCGCATTCGCGTCCGGGATCGGATACGGTGCCAAATTGGTCCCCTGTTTTCCAGAAGAACAGAGCCTTCGCGCTCGACTTCTCTTTTGGTCAAACTTGCCCGGGGAGGCTTCTCCTGTCATGGAATATGACCATGGACCCCCTTGAACGCTCGAGCGAGCGACAAGCGTAGGGGCGTGATTGCACCAGTTCCAGAACAGAAGAATTCCGCGCCTCGTAGCTTAGCTTCTGCAGCTCGAACCTCTCGTGCTCGTTGCTGATCGCGATGGTGCCGATGCGGCGGCGCACATCTTCGTAGCTACCGTCGGCGTCGCCGCCGTCGACTTTGTTGTCGATGTTGTTCTTGGCTAATGCGGAAAGTGGGTCAGTTACTTCACATCGCCACCGCGGCGCGGCCAGCCAGCTAGCTCGCGCAAGGTGTATGAAGTCACTGCCGCCCCGAAGACTGTCGCCCCGGAAGAACCGACTACGAGTCGCGACTACGTCGGCAGACAATCCCCGGAAGACGCACTGGGACAACGGCTTGCTTCCATATCTCGCCCGATGCTTACTTGTTTGTCCGCCCGCCACGCCGCATGCACGCCGTTCTTTTGTCTTTTCTTTGGACAACACTTGGAGCTCCACAACGCGCAGCGTGGAATTCGCTGACTCGCAAAGGGTATGCGATCCGAAAATTTCGGTGGAAAACGTTGATGATTCACGAATCGTCCGGCTAACGATCGAAATAGGGCGGACAGCCGCAGTGTCTCCTGGAGACTGATAGGAGATGGACATGGGAAACTACCCTTCTGAAAGGTACGAGAACCGATCCGAATCGCCTACGGGACTCGACGACGAGAAGGGGATGACCCGCTGGGAGTTTCAAGGTCCCCGATCGCGAGGATTCGAGCGACGCCAAACGATCGTTTCAGTCTCGGTGATTCCGTCGACAATATCGATGTCAGTAATGATAATCACTACAGTTATTGTTGCTTTCGGAAGGGGAAAAGTATGCAATCAGCGGCTCCAGATGACGAATTAGGACCGAAATGAACAACATCATCGACTATCCGTCAAGGATCGACTTTCATGGCGGTTCACTTTTTTCTTGTGACGGTACGTTTTATCCATGGCGCTCCTTGGGCGACGCAGTGATGGGAGCTACGTCGAACGAATGCTCTCAATAATCTAAATGACCGCGAGGTTGACGTAACATTCGCGGTCGACAGCGTTTATTGGCCCATTCAGATTATTTTTTGAAAAAATTCCCTGAACGGCTGCTCTGAGCTCCCCGACTCAGGAGTCGAGGTGCGAGCTAGGACACGCATTCCAACATCCAAGCCTCCTTGATTGAGCATGGGGACTGCTTGAATGGAAACGGCGAATTAAACAGAATGTGCCATGGCGGCTACGCGGAGAGCCAAATCGATGGCGAGCCCCGCTCGGCTTCGGAAAACTGTGTCGAAGAAGGACTACTTCTGCTACGGAAGGGTATCACGGTTTGAATTTCCTCCGCGGTTCGATGGTGGTGATTGGCTCGCTCAAGTGCCACAACCATCAAGCGGCGCCACCCTCGAGACCGAGCGCGCTACCGAACTCCGCGGACAATAGGCGAACCGATCTGCGGAAGAGCTGCTAAATGCGCTTAGGATCCCGCGAGGGTGATCTGGGGATGCCTGACGGGGAAATTTTTGACACGTTGTGCGTAGGCGTTCTCCCGAGTGACGGACAGGCTTGCGACTTTCGGCTTCGATTGCTTTATGTGCATCTCAAAGTCCATCCGATGTGAAGTTCTGACACATTTCTCCACTGGATGACATTTTCGTACAGTTCCAAAAATAGCTGGATGTTCACCTTGACAAGACGTACGGTGTTAAGCCGCTGTCCGAAGTGCCCGATCGACTCCTAGAAGGTCTGCAGCCGGAAAATCGCTGCTTATTTATCCGAGTGTCCACCCTCGAGTATTTATATCGGTCTGACCGAGAGATAATAGGATTTACCGGAGTTCCGCTCAGATAAATTGCGCGAAGAGACCAACTCGAATCAAGCTGCAGAAGAGCTCAGAAGATACGAATTCGATCGCGCACTGATTCTTCTGGTTCCAGAGCCGCGGCCGAGAATCCTTCGAGGAAGGAACATCTCGGGAAGGATTGTAAGCAAGATGGGATGATTCTTCGGGATTGAACGGATTTCCAAACCGCTTCCACGTTCGAACTCTGGTCCACCGAAATCGGATACGCCGAGAAGGAAATTATATCGATAGGACGGGTGACCGTCTGTGTGGACTTGAGCGGAACAAGTTATTCTAAATAAGCTGGAACTTTCCCGAGCTCTGTCAGGAGGATTCGCCAGCGATCCCCGAATATACAGATCGAGGCTGTGAGAGGCTGGATCAAGCACACTTGCTCTCCGCACCATCGAGCTATGAGTTCCTCATTCGTACTCGGATATCCTAGAATCTAGATTCAGATGTCGCTAATCCGCGCGAAAATATGGCTTCTGGCGACTGCGAAGAGTTCTCTTGGTGGCGACTCCGGCGCTGAGGGAAGGATCATGGGGAAATTCCGGAAAATCGCCACAGATACACACGAAATCTCGTCCAAGTCTGTCTCCAAAACCGCATTCAATCGTATCCTTGTCCATCCGCGACAATCCGGACGATCAATGTGTCGGGTGGGCTCGTTGGCGGCGAGTATCAAGGTTGACGCTTTCGAGCCAGGGATAATAATTTTGTGTGTTTCAGATTTCGTTGGGAGTCGTCAACCACAACTTCCGTTTGGAATCAGTCTTAGCTTGTGGAAGTCGAATACAGATCAGCAAACGCATGCCTAAAAGCGCGCAGAAATGAAGGAGTTTGTCGCTTCATTAGGAATGAAGAAAATTGTCGCTTCCTCATGTACGAAGGAGATTGTCGCCCCATCAGGTATGGAGAAGATTGACGGAGAAGTACTTCATCTTACATCTCTCATGAGTGAGGCTGGGAATAATTCACGGCATTTTTCCCGAAAATTCATGGCAATTTCCCCCCCCTTGACTTCCTTTGGAGGATCGCCTGAAAATACCGCGAAAATCCACGGCTATTGGCGCGATGGCGCCAACTTCCCAGCCCTACTCATGAGCATCGCATCGACATCATCTCCGACAGATGGGTTCATACACGATGGGTTCGGCTTCACTCGCCAAGGATCTCGGTCTCCGGAAATCCCCGAAACTTAGTCTCCGGACCGAAATTCCGTCGGACTTGTGTATCGGACGTTCTCAAGTTCCCCGCGTATCACGCAAATATACTGACGCGGAACAATAATTTATCCGAGCAGCCGGGAGTTCCGAACAGAAAATAAACATCAGACGGGTTTGATTCTCTGAAATCATTATTCGAGTTCCTGGAGCGGCAAGTGTTTCACGGATAGGGATCCATGTGTAGATAACCGATTCCCGTTTTGACCGCCAATCGTCCTTCATTTCTCTCAGTCTTCATTGAATTCCTCTCATCCTCCTGGACTCCAGCGACCGATAGAGCGATGGCATCGATATTTCTGAATCGTGCGTACCCTGCTGCCCCGCCAATGAGGGGCCGATAAGGTGATAAGAAACTTTCACGTTGGTGCCAAGAGGGAAGAGCTTCCCTCCCAAGAAAGGGACGAGGGTTCCTCATAAGCCGGACCTCAGGCTGTTTAGACTCCGTGACAGAAGAGCGAGTTCGGGACGAAGCAAAGACGTAAGTTTTCAGCCCTGACGTGGACAAACATTGAATGAGCCTCCCGCGGGCTAGCAGCGCGATCCGCGAGCATTGCTCTCTTCATCACTGATCCAGCTCAGCCAGGGTGACTTTGAACTTCGAATGCCAGCCGTCAACCCGGGACGAGTGTCTCGTTGACTTCAGCGTTCTTGAGAATCGTCTCCACGAACTTCCCCTTTCTTCAGCCTTGAGTTTCGAGGTATCCCCCTGTCAGAGACGGCGGCATGATTCCGAACGAGGCTTCGCGTAAGCCGCGGGAGAATCCCCACCCATCGTGCTGTGGGTTCAGCTCTCTAGGAGAAGCCCCGGGAAGAGTCCGAGCTCTATTCTGGTCCACACGGCACACGTTTCCGAAGCGCGCAAGAAGTCCGCTCACAAAAATATGTCGAGTGTCGTTGTGTGGACAGAGGAATCGGGTTAAAAGTTGCTACAGACGCCGATCAGAATCGGCCGCAGAAGTCTACAGAAGTTCCATTGACCCAGAAGCCGACTGTGTTTATATCGACCGCATATTCTGTGTGTGACCTGCCCATGGCTCCCATCAGGGTCGCGGCAAAAGCGCACCGTCGGTTCTTCGCGCCGAGCCTCAACGAAGACAGCCCGCTGGCGCCCAGATACCTGCTATCGATTGACATCAACGACTTCGGCGCATCGCGATGACCGACGACCCATGTTTAGTTAGATCGATTGATTGATTGATTGCCGCCATTGTTGAGTTGGATAGACTCCGCAAAGATCGTTCACACGTTCTGCTAACAATGAATGCTCCGCGGTAGAGACTTTCGAGAATTCATTAGCCTTCGTCCATTCAAGATGAACTGGCGAATCGTTCCGGCGAAACCGCGGAGCGCCATCCCCCAAGATGGAAACTTCAATCGTTGAAGAATATCTTGAACTCGTCTTGTCGATTAAAGCAACACTTCTAGAGACAGCTCGAAGAACTTGGAGTTCGACCCAATGTATTCACTGTGTTGAACTGCAAGGCGAAGAATTCCCGCTCGCTGCCTCCTCGAGCTCCCGAAAAACCTCAGACGCGAGTTCACGCAATAGGAGCTTCGTGAACGATAAAGATTGGGATGGGTCTTGCGCTATCCACATCTTGGGGTACAGGAGAAATATACGGGCAGGCTCCAGCATACGAGCAGCACCTAACAAATGGGCAGGTTTCGGGGCCTCGGAAACCAGACGAGCATGATCCTCGATGAGAATAATAAGGGTATCCTCTTTGTCCTGAACGTCCTCATCCAATGATTTTTAGACTGTTAGAATTCGGGAGCTCGAGGGAGGCTCATCTTAGAATTAGATGGAGGAGCCAGACATCAAAGCGAGAAATCCGATATGCGGGGAGAGTCCTCTCCATTCGGGAACTCATGCCGTGATGGGGGGTGACGTCACGACTGATGGCATCGATGCTCCCGAAGGCTAATTGCTGGATTTTCCGGTTCAAAAATCTCGGAAGTAATCGACGATCCAACTCGGAAATGTTTGAGATCTGCTTCGTGCACCCAGGATCGAACGGATTTCCGAAAATCCATCAAGGAAGTCCCGGAGAAACAAAACGATCGATAACTCTGGACTCCAGAACTCCTGACGGATCATCGTCTTCTGGTTTATTCGTCGAGCCTATTGAAGTTTTTATATTGATTACATCCGTTCATGTGTGGGTACGTTCGGTTGTGATGCCTTCAACAAGTCCCGGACGTAATGCTCTCCCGTGCCGCTTTGTCGCTGTCGACAGTTTGCTCCTTACGAAGATTTCACGTGTTAGTTGAGCGAATGAGATTTGCGATCAGACATCCATCAATCGGTTTGTGATCTGTCCATAGCACTGACCGGGGAACCGATTCGGACAGCTGAAGCGTACGACCTCTTCGAGAGCCAAGAGCTCCCCGTCGAGGATTTTGACAGAGTGGACCGATATCGAATACTCGGATGGCCGGGGGCGAGACCGGGCAAATCAGCAATGGCATCAGAAATCCTCCATGAAGGGTCCGTCCGAGTTATTCATTCGAATGAGCTCGGCTCGCTTTTCACTCTTCGTATGGAAGATTACGCAAATCCTGCGCGGATTTCGCGTCACAGGGGTGAGCAAGCCTCGAGTGTCCACACTACATAAGAGAAAAGTGAGGCACAGAAACCGAACGGCTCATTTCTCAAGCGCTCATTTTTCAAAGACTTTTTCTGTTTCGCTCCGTGAGTTTGAGCAGAGAGTCATTGAACGAAAGCTGCAACTGCCGCTGTTATCAGCACCGCCTCATTTCGGTTAGCCTGATACTGAAATCGCAGAATGGATACCAACAGAAGTTATCACATTCAAAACGGGGAAATTTCAGAAATTCGGCTTTTCCGAAGTGCCTCAGGTCAAGAGATCGCTCCCAAACTTTCGCATCCTGATCCCCCATGGATGCCTTCTGGAGTACGCTCAGGGGTTTTTGATCACCCGTTCCACAAATCAGGCAAGAATCTTGTCCGAGTTCGTAGGGGCAACCAGCAACTACGAAGCTGATCGATTTTATGGGCAACAGGGGAGGGATTCCCCCAGGTTTCGAGCTCCTCTCAATTTTCTCACGTCGAAACCGTTCGCTCCAGCCCTTGCACACTCGATACGGCCTCGAAGAATCGCGGGTTTAAGAGAAAGATTCAAAAGGATTGACTTACGTAATCGAGCTTTGGTTTCGTTGAAGTCACGATATATTCTGGCGAGCGTAATTCAATGGTCAGAATCTTATGTTCGAAATAACGTCACTCCTTTCGGCTGGGTATCGGAGAACATCTCTACCCCTCTTTCCTTTTCCGGCTGAGACAAAAATCAGGGGAAGTACACAGAGTGGCGGGTCGGTCGCAAGTCCGCTCGCTCAATTACTCGAGCCATTCCGGGGAGGTACACTGTTTTTTTGAATAAGCTCCGCGAGGGGGCCCGGAATATCCGTATTTCGTAAATCCCACAGGCTCGGTCATCGAGTCGCGGGAAGTCCCCGGGTCGCTCAAAGACGCTCTGCGAGTCGCGTGCTCTGCCGTGGAAGTCAACAGTCTGGCGGCTCTCGGCGCGCTCGCATGCTGTTGGAGTTCCGGAGCGCTTGACTCAGCTTCCGAACGAGAGATCTCTGACCTATCGTCGAAGTCCTCGAGTTCACCCCCAGCCGTGGTTTTGCTTCCCGGATTATGTTCTTCGTTTGTTTCTTTTTTATTTCAGTGCCGAATAACTCGGTTCTTGTTTACGAATTTTCTTGTTCGTAGTCAATGTCTCGACCGATCGCGTTTCTTATGGGAACGCTTCCATCACCTCGATCCGTTTTTTTTCGTTTCCTTCGACCTCCCCTTGCTGATTGGCTTATTTAGGGAACCGCTACGAATGGCAGATGATCGGGCTTATACCGCTCTTACTTCTCAAGGAAAATCGGTGTTCATATTCCGAGCAGAAGGACCGCCATATAATTTCACTGATCTTAATTAATGTTTCCCGAAGTATCGCATCGAGTCTGCGCATCCCAGCGGTAAAAACTGGGATTGGAAAGATTCCTTTAGGGGTCGACGACGACCGCGCGCAAATATAAACATTGTAGGTATGTTTCCAATCACGTGTGCTGACTAAGAAAAACTGATTGCATGGACGCACCACGGCAAATTTACGCAATCTTCGATCTTCTGCAGTGGTTCATTGGCCGACATCCGGTCAGCTCTTTGCCGGCATTCTTTTTTCATTTTCTGGAGTATAGACGTCACAAAAGTAGGTTTACGTCACCAGCAAAGTTCTCCGAGATGCATTGGAAAAACCGGAGGAATCATGTCGAAGGAACCGGATACGTGACCATGGACGTTGATCCGCAAAAGTCGCCTTATCCCGACTTCTGTTCCGTCTGACTTCATCAGCGCGTTAACAAACCGCGACTACAATGCTATGACCGATTCACTGAGTCAGCCTATCGATGTACTGCGTTGTCCATAAGCGGAGCTCAAGGCGACCGGTGTCGAGGTGAAGCAAACCGACCATATTTCTCGGGAGGGGGAACAGAAAAAAAACTCCTCGATCGCCCATTGGCACGTTCAATGAGTGGATCGGGAGCTATGGAATCGCCATCGCGTCAACGTCGTCGTTGCGGATATTGTGTTTCAAACTTCGTTCGACCCCGCTGCCGGCCCTCCTAGAGCAGACGTTTGCTCGAACAACGCTGCATTGCATCCGAGAGGAGCGATTTTCAAAAGAATCCTAAGTTGTGTAACGCCACCGCGTAACATCGATAAGAGCTCGGGCAACGACGGAGAGATAAGCGAAAGTATGGGCGAAGGTCGCGAGCACAGAACTTGGGTTGTGCGTGATTGCATATGAAACATCCGTGGTCTAAATGCGGATGGAGTTTTCACTCGATCCTCTGTCTCGGACCGTTCCGAACACTAACCAGTCGATACTGCCCACTGACGTGTCACGGAATGAGCGGTTGACTGCACGAGTGCGAATCAGAAGGTTGTCTTGTAACATGGACTTCAACAATGCGAACGACTCGGTCAACGGAACTCCGAGCACGGATCATATGCACACACGGGAGATCGAAGTGGGACAACAACCCGTCCGATTCCTCCAGAAGAAGAAGAACTGCGGAGCTTGAGGGAGTGCTGTCATCAGCGACCATTCTTCGAATTTCCGGTCCAGAAACGGGGCACCTATAGCCCCATCGAGCTGATGAAGCGCCACCGGATTTTCATCGCACAATATCATTGGAGTATAGGCCGGGAATTCTTCTCTCTCGCCCGAACGATCAACTGTTGTGAAATGATCCGACGTACTCGAGAAGGCGAAACATTGAGACGACGGACGGGCGAATCCGAGCTCGATCACCCAAAGCGGAAGTTTTGCATCCGGAGCTCCCCGGTCTACAGTTCGTATCCGATTTCAGTTCTACGACAGAGCCCACGCAAGATGAGTGATGAGCAACTGCAGATTCGCTCGTGCTCACTGATGGTCGCCGGTGATGAGTAATCGGCGAATACCTTGTGCAACGGGACACAGATTCTGGGAGAAATCGATGGTCTCTAATAGCACATACTGTGCATGCCGTAGTTTAGTTTAATTAGTTTCCCTCTTGACAAAGCAGAATGAGCCAGAACACCTGATGAATTCACGTCGACCAGAAGTCCCAACAGTATAATCATTTTGGTCAAGGACTGCGAGCAGAAATAGCTTTTCTTCTGCCGCTGCTTTCGCTATTACTGGATTCTGAACCGCTTAATGCTCACGATCGAGGAACCCGGCGAATATTTCCTTAGCGCCCGAATTTCTCCGAAATCTTCTCACAGTTCGCCACATTCCTTCAGTCGGAAAATAACGGAGCATGCGAGCCAACGGTCCGTGGAAGCTCATCGGTGGAAACTCTATTCTGGAGCCACTGACGCTCCTCTCGAGGAGCCCCACTATTCCCGAAGGTGAACTTGCGTCGCGACTCCCTTGTTTTCTCCCGGCATCGAGCAGCAGAGACAGTCTACAGATGCCCGAAGGCTGGAGTCAGCTCGTTGTCGGGTGCGCGATTTGTTTTTCGTGGTCCCGCGGCTTTTTTTTTCCAAAGAAATCCTCGTCACGCTCGTTAAGATCCAGATTTTTTTCTCCCCTGTCGTTACAACTGTTGAGTCTTCACGACCAGAAGAATAGTTTTTCCCAACTGGTTTCTCAATCGATACAACGCAGCTTCTCAATGAAGTTATCTGCATCGAAAATTCGGAATCATTGCCACCGTGAGCGGTTACATTCTTGGAAGGGTTAAAACAACATTCAGAGGGTGAGTGACAGCAGGTAACGTGAGTAGACGACGATGGCAACGCTGGGAGAATTATTACCAAACTGAGGTAGATCGGAGCGATCAACAGAAGAGGAGTACTGAGACATATTAGTACACAGGACAACTACGACTTCAAGAACACCGAGCCGGCTCAGTTCTCCCGGAATATTTGGAGCATCGTCTTCTTACTCAATGTCAGACTATCTCCGGAATCGAAAACATAAGTTTTCTCTCCGATCGGTTCGTGTTGCTGTCGGACGCGCGCCGGAATCTTCTGCGCCATTTCGACATAGCGCCGGGACAAGATTCAACATTTTTGTCGAAATCTTCCAGGCCGACTTCTGGCGAAGGGAAGAGCGAACGAGTGAGTTCCCGATCCGGAGTCAAACACCTCATTCAAAGAGTCTTCCTCAGCGAAAACGCTATTCGCACACGAAGCGGCATGGCGTCAAGATTAGGCCGTCTTCGCCGCTATAGTCGCTAACGTGGTCGGGAGATGGTACACAAACGCTCGTTGCACAAAAGCGCAACTCATAGGTAAACAGAGCTGCGTTCCTGCGGCAGGAGGATAGCTCCTACCGAAGGATAAAGTACTGACTGATTTTGAGTGTCACAATTACAATGACAGGAGCGTACCACGGTCGAAAATTCTCCAACCGATCTCTATTGCTGGAACCTGCCGAATTGTGAACTCAATCAGAGCGCGCACAAGCCCAAGAAAACAAGTTCTATGGCTTTGACAGTAAGAGCTCAATTCACTGCTTTCGGTTCCTCCGTTGAGTCGTGGCGTCAACGTTTCTGTCTGTTTTCGGAACTCGGACGGAAACGATCTTCGCTTTGCAGCGACTCGGGGAACGCTGAACCAGATCTATCACTCGGGACCTCTATCCGAAGAGCATCAGAGCAAAGTAACGGAACAGACAAACCCGGGCGATTCGTTCCCGTGGCACGATGGATTTACCCGCTTATCCTGACCCGTTTCCTCAAGCTCTAACAAATGCTTGGCGGAAATGTCCGGAGAGCCTTCAAATTTCGAGATGGGTCACCAGTCACGACAGAGTCTCCCGTGACAGACACGCAGTCCAAGCTCAACGGAGTGAAAGGGAAAACAGAAACGGAGCCGATTTGAAGAATTCGGTCGAAACTCCGGCTGTAAAAGTAAGACTCGCCGCCGTGGAAGCATACCTAACGGTTCTTAATTTGCCGCTGCTCCGGCCGCTCCGGCCACCGGTGGTGTTGGAATGGTGCAGTGCAGCGCCGAATCTCGTCAAGCATGGCTCGCTTCGATGGTCTAAACAGCATCGCCGGCGCTCTGCCAGCGGGCCACGGCATCTTACTGAACGTTTTCTCGCGACCTACTTCGTTATACAAGAGGACTTGGCCCGGGGCTCCCCCGAACTCCGTTTTCTAGAGCTCCTCGCGAAACACTTTCACTTCCAGCTGGGACTGCGACGGTAGCAGCGCCAGCCACTCGGTACGAACAGTCCGCCGCGGGTTCAGGGTTCACCATACGGCTGAGAACAGAAGGTTCGGATCGCGAGTGCTCTACCGAGCCGAAGTTGGATGGAGGAGTTTTCGATACCAGTTATTTCTGTCGAAAGTCTCCGCCGCACGGAATCGCCGTCGAATAATGAATAATAACATAAGACAAGAGCATAATTGAAGATAGAATAGACCAGTGTCTCACGTGTTGCCGAGGTGCTTCCGGATGCAATTGGAACGATAGGGCGAACGCGCGTCACACTCGCTATCCAAAGGATCGATCGGATTGATCGATTTTCACTGGTTCCTTACTTTTATCATAAGAAGTTCCCTTACTTGTTGTCTTAGATTCTCAGAAGCCTCACTGTACTCTTCACCACTGACTGATCCGAAGACTGACTTTTGCCGACTGACTGCCGCCAACCATATCGACTTCGCCTCCTTTCACAGAGCCCTCTCGCCACCACAACGGCTACCATCACCACAAGCACCGACAGCACCAAGATTTACTAACAGCACTGAAAGTGAACCCTGGATGTCATTACGTAACTGTCGTCCAATTCGGTAGGGAAATCTTCTTCCCGCCGTCCTCATTGTTCCTATTAGCCCGGAGCACCTTCCTTGAGTACAAGCAATAAAGATGATCTGGAGCGAAATTAGATTGGTGTGCACTCGAATTGTCTTGGTGCATTCCTCTAACCAGACAAGGAAGAAGGATCTCGGTAATTGGAGCCATTCGGAAAATGGATTTTCGAAGCCGGAAAATTCGCGCTTCCGCCAATATCTGTCATTCACACGTACCGAGATGATTACTGAATGAACTACTTTTCCGCCTTCTCTCGCCTATCGCTGGATCGAATTCCGGGCAGAGTGCGAGTGTCCCCATCCGCAAACTGCTCGATTCAGTGTTTTCTCGAGGTCTTCAGCGCCCGAATCAGGCTCGCGCTCAATTAATTCACAGCGCGAGCGGACGCATCATTCATCGCAAATGAGTCATCTTCTACCGAGATGCTGACTCTCGGCTCCGAATCCTAGCCGGAGAGTGCTCAATCAATAGCCCGAGGAGGGTTCTTCTCCCGAAAGTCGCCGAGTTCTCGCACGCTGCCCCCTCCTGGCTCCGCATGGGGGTGTTCTCATCCAACGAGAGGTCTGGGCTTCTTCAGCACTGCTCGAGGTTCGCGCACCCTCGTCAAACCGAAATTCATTCTCCGCGCTTTGTCCCGCATGTCGAGCACGAGTCGCAGAAAATCGATTTAACTCCCGCTCTACCGAATCATGTGTCCGTGGAATAGAATCAGGGGCACTCGAGTTTCTCTCCGGTATTCACCCCGTTGAATTCTAAGCCTCCCAGGGACCCCAAGGCCGATTCCCGAATTTTGAATCAGATCACTTGCGGGGATCATCAAAAACCAAAGTGGGTCGAGATACTTTTTTTTCCACGCGAGCCATCGTAAATGAAACTATTGTATTCAAATGACAAAACCGAAGAAAACGGTGCCCGCAACGCCTGTTCGCTTCGGAATTCTACGTCCAAAACTTATAATTCCCATTTGAGCTTGGCGCTCGAATGGATCACCCCCGCCGAGAGTTCGTCTCACTGAGAGAAGCATTTATCCTCTCTCTCTCAGGAGGAGATCGTCTACCGGACACGTTGCATTCGTCGCTTCTGATCCGATGAGCTCGATGCTTGAGATCCGAAGATCCCCCCCTGGACCTCCGAAAGCCGTTCGTCGATCGATAAGTCGCGAGGCACCGCGATTAGCGGCCTTCGATGCGAGGTCTGGTAGCATTCGGCAAACCACTGGAATACCTTACGAATTTGTCATCCTGTGGTAGGTGTGTACTCACATCGTCCCGGTCGCGTCGCCTACGTGCAAACCACCAACGAAAATTTCAGGGAGCACACAACTCCGAGCACTCGGACCCCAATCACAGGGCTACGATTCTGTGTTTCGCTGTTTCGAAAAAGACGTCATTCCGCTGTGATGTTTCATTTCGTAAGAGCTGCCGATCGGAGCCGGTTCCAAACACATTGAAAGCAACAACGGACAATTGATTGTCTCATGGAGCATTAAACCTCAAGGCACGAGCGTTCGTGCCGGACGTTTTGGTTTATGCAGCTCGCGTTTCGAACGTACCCACCAGAAGGACTTAACCCAGAAACCATATTCAAAATTTCCCCAAATTCCACCACAAGGGACGAGGTTTGGCCGGGCTTGAGAATCCCGTGCTCAGCGTGGATCGTTGTTCGAATTTTTCTGGTCGGCTAGCTCGCTCACCATGCTCCGGGCTGCCCGATGGACAGTTGGTCAGCCGGCCCGGCCGGCCGGCCGTCGGTCGGCTCACTGGTTCGGGAGACTAACTGTCGGATCATCCTTACCACGCCTAGAAAAAGCCGGGGCAGTTGTCAACTGTCCCAAGAATCAAGAATGGCAACACGTGAACAGGAATTTTCTGAACAAATTTTCCTTTCAGTCTCCGCCAACGTTTTTCTTCTACTCGATGTTTATCGGATCGATCCGAAATAAAAACTGAGCTCGGCGTTGAAATCATCGACGACAACTGAGTTAGCGTCGAGAACGTAATTGAAACGTCAGGGTGCGTTTAGTCACGACCCAGAAAAAGAAAAGATCGGAAAACACAGGGCTCGAGTCTCAAATCTAATTGTCTGATATTTGACCTTCGGCAACACTGTAGGTGATTCGGAAAGTTTCTATCACTTTAGAAAAGCTTCCACTTTGACCTCTTCTGAAGGCGATTGAGGAACTTCATGAGCTTTTTGAAAAAGCGTGCTGAACTTCTCATTTCATCGACGGCAAGACCAGATGGTTTAACGGCATGACCAGACTCGTCCTGAATCAACACGAATCAATCCATTACCACGGTAGCTCGAGCCTCCGATAGCCAAACCAGAAGCTCGAGTGGAAACTCGTGATAAATTCTCAGAATAATTCTACACTAGCTTCCATTTGGAACTGACCGGGATCCATTTTTCATGAATCGTCCACTAAACATGAGAACGCTTTGAACGAAATATCCTCGGAGAAAAATCGAAGCTCACGCTTTCCACCTGACCGTATCCGAAGACGACCGCGAAGAGCTCATTGACAACAAGAGAAATTAGCAGAATCCTGGAGTACGTATTCGCCTGGAAGGGCATGAACTGGGTCGCGCATAGCGGACAGCCCACAGAGGGGAGCTGGATGGGGCTCCGTCTTCTCATGCGAATGATTCTCGCCGCACTAGTTGCATCATTAGTCGATACCGGTAGTTGACCGTGAGCCATGAGTCGAAATGCTTCCGCTGTGGCTAACGACTACATTCGGAGGCGAGTCTGCTCAGCATCGTCCTGCTCCGATTCGATACGAGAATATGCATCGTCTCGGATGCACGACCTCTCGAGAGAGGGCCGCATGATTGATTCTCGGCTGATTCCGGATCAGAGTTTCCGTCCTCAGCCGAGATGCGTCCTGCGCGATCGACCTTCATCCTCGCCGGCGAGAAGGGCTCGAGTGCAGCGCTATATTATCCATATGCCATCTGTGCTCGCCTAG
This sequence comes from Galendromus occidentalis, assembly GCF_000255335.2. Lineage (NCBI taxonomy): Eukaryota > Metazoa > Arthropoda > Arachnida > Mesostigmata > Phytoseiidae > Galendromus > Galendromus occidentalis. The sequence continues at coordinate 118,532 of NW_003803850.1, forward strand.
TCTCTCAGTGGAAACCATCTTCAGGAACGATCGGAATATCGCCCGAACCCAATGCTAATAATTGTGGAGTCGGCCCAGTGTTATCCGGTGACGCCCATGCCAGAAGTCCGCACCCGTGGAAGCGGACACCGAGTCCGCCGATCTCCTCCTTCCATCTAGTGTAATAAATGCGAGTCTCTCAATCCGCGCCGAACGGGTTGGTCTCTCATTACAACGGATTTGAGCGGAATCCATTTTGATTGTGTAATGGGCTATCGATTTTCCGTGGCGGGTCATCGCTCACCGTAACCTTCGACTCTGGACTTTACAGTCAGATCCTAGTGGCGGAAATCTCGGAGTCTGTGCGGTAGCTTCCGTTGTGCGACGGACTCATCTCTTGGGTAGATATTTCGCGTCATGAATTTCCGAACCCCCGTGTGGAACTCGTCGATCATCGACGAACCCGCTCATTCGTAGTGCATGCGAAAGGAGGGGGGGCAGAGTCGGTTCAGATCGCTCCCTATTGAAAAGTCATCGATGGAGCTTTCGATAATTCGAGCCGTGTCTCGGCCATGATCTCTCAAACGCTTCCCGCTGAACTCCGGATGCGACCTCACTCGAGCGACGCCGCGAAGTGAAGTGGGAGCGGTGTTCGCAATTCCTCAAATCCCCGACGGACCCATGCGCCGATATCGGTGGGAGCCCACACGCAGAACTGCGCGGCACGGGTCTCCGGAGCCGAGCGAAAAAATGGAGGCGCTAATGAACATCGTCGATCGGAGAAATGAGCAAGCGGTCACCCGAACAGAAAGCCGAGCAACCCAGAGACACAACTCCCAGAAAATTGACAATGGGGCACTAGGAGGAAGAGCACCCTCACGTGGTATTCACGATTTTCCTCTCGAAGGTCTTGACCTGATGATCGCCCTTGCGAATCTTCATCTGAGATACTCCGTCCACGTGCTCGAATATGTTTCAGAACTCCGACGCTCGACGGCTTATATCATTTCTATAGCTCGTGAATTCGGCGTCGAAGCTGGTGTCTATTAGATTCTATACCTCGAGAGCCACCGCCACTGGGCATAACCTTGAAGTTCGCGCTTCATCCGATCGAAGACTGCACACCGGATATCGCGTAACCGAGCCTGCCAGTCTCGCATGGAGTGTCTGGCCTGTAGACAGTCTTTTTTGTGACACTTGCCGAAGATGAATACGGAAACAAGCGCTGGTTATCTCGATGTTCATGGGATCCATTTCCTCTCAGAAAAACTCAGCCGTACGACGACTTCCAGTTTGTGGGATGACCTCGTAGACATCGGATTGGATACACCGATCATCATCGCAATTATACTGAACCGATATCGGGTCGATCGACAGCTCAAGCCGGAATGATTGCATTAGAAATGAGACGGGATCCCGATTGATATTGCGAATCCTCTAAGCAAGAATTCTATCATCAGAAAAACTATCAAATACTCCATATTGCATCGGAAGAGGTGAGCTCAGTCGGCGGGGTGTCTGAATGATCACGATCGGAGTGAGTGGGGCTGATGTCATGCGCAAACATGAGCTTCCTTTGACACGTACAAGGAACTCATTTCTCCGATAGACTTTCTGGTAACGTATGACATGCAGGTGAGTGATTGACGTCTCCGTGAAAACATTCGGAAGCTCCGCTGCCTGCTCAGAATGACGAAGACCGGATTGCGCATGAGCATCGAGCGGAAATTCATCATTCCATGACTACTCAGAGGGGGTTTCGTATCGAACGCTCCGCTCGCAACCAGAAGCATCGTCTGGATTGGGTTCAAAAGTATGATATGGGCAGATCCGATTCCTAGGAAGGGGCTTCGCCAGAGATCACAGAGTTTATAGACGATTCGTCTAAGCCCGGGAAGCTCGCTACTTATCTCCACGCAAAAACTGCGCATTCTCGAATGTATTTCACCGCGGTAAGCTTCAGTTCATCCGCGTTCATGGAACGCCAAGAATGATGACCGCGCCGAGCATGGATGAGGAGCTCGCTGAGCTCCTCCTCTGACGAAGTCTGCCACATCGGACGTCCCTGGAAGTTACAGATCGACACCAGAGACTCCCTTGGGTCAGCTGTGCATTGGTGCTCCTTTGGTATGCGATACCCGGATATCTGGGATATCACTCGGGCTCGGGCGGACATTTTGACGAGATACTCCGGAGGATTTACTTACGAATTATCGTATGCGAAACCTCGATGTGGAGAGAGGCTCCTCACTGCAGCCAACTTCTGAGTCGGGCCAGCAGCAGTTGGCTGGCACCTTGTCTGCCTGTGGATCTGCATTCCTTCAACTTATCATGTCGACCGATGGAGATTTCTCTCTCAATCGCTGTGTCGGGGCTACTATCTTCTTGCGATACGGCGAATGAAGACCTCGGTATTAACGAACCAGCGATAGCCACCTCTAGTTTATTGGACACACACACTGACCGCCACAGCCGACCTATAGTCGCTGTGCGACCGACCTCTCTGACTACTCGCCACACACTGTTACATCCTAAACTCTAACATCCGTCCGACACCTCACACGTCCGTCTAACACCTCGAACGTCCATCTAACACCTCTAACGTCAAACGTCCGTCTACATCTCTATGTGACCACGACATTCGGTCACGCTACCTACGCTGGCTCCTGACAGCGATTTCCCTCTACCGGCTACCGTACAGATATAGTTTCTTCACTGCGTCTTCACCTCTCAACTCCGTCCTGCACGTCGGGCACACCGGGTTTTGCCTCAACGCCTTCGCGAGACACAGGAAGCAGAACAAGTGCCCGCACTTCGTCGTCTGCGGGTCTTCCGGCACCAACAAACATATGGCGCACTTGTAGTGGGCCATCATCCGAAAGTTGCGCGCGTCCTCCTCCGTCCATTCCGTCGGGCGTTGTGGACACCCCGGCCTCGCCTCCGCCGACGATTCCTCCGTCGACGCCACCCGCTGGCTCCAAACCCGCCGCGCCGTCATAGCCGGCGTCTCGCCCTCACGTGGCCGGACCTCCACCACCGGCTCCTCGACCAGCCGTTCTTCCTCCGGTTCGTCAAAGGGGCGGCTCCCCCAGAAGAAAGGGTCCTCGTCGTCATCTTCCTCACTGGACTCCTCCAAAACGTTTTCCGCCAGCTGCACCGCTCTGCTTTCCGATTCCGCATGAACGTCCTCCACCGGCTGAACTCCGCTGGACTCCGGCTGAACTCCGCTGACTCCCGGCTCCGCACGACCGTCTTCTACCGGCTCCCCACGACCGTCTTCTACCGGCTGGACTCCGCTGGACTCCGACTGAACTCCTCTGGACTCCGGCTGAATTCCTCTGACGGCCGGCTCTCCCTCCGATGTTATGCTAACTCCCGCCTCAGTATCCACCTTCGCCGTCCACGGCTGCCCATTGATCAGCACGTTTTTCAATGCCCGACAATGATACATTTCGTTTCTTTCGAGCATCTCCTCATTTTCGCTATCATCCGCACCCACGGCTACTACCGTAGTGCAATTCCGCGAAAAGTGACCTGGCTGACCGCACCTGTAACACGTTGTCAACGTGTTACGTGCACTCTGCCGATCGATTACCGCACCGACGTTCGCCATCGCTCTAGCCGCCGCACGTTCCGCAATGTTAGGCTTCGCCATCCGTCCCTTCTGATTAGCTACCTCGCTATTCCGCGTATCTCCCTCTCTATACGATCCGTATTTTGCAATTCTACCCCCTCTATCCTCACGTCTGGGCTCCACCGGTGTCGAGACTTGAATTGCGCGCCGCCAAGACGTCTCGCCTTGGTTGAACCGCTCCGTACAGTCGACCGCCCGATGCCCCTCGTGTCCGCAGCGATAACACGGTAATTGTCGTGCCATATACCGCCCTTCTTCATATTGAAAAGAGTTCGCACGCTGGAAATTCCTACTTAGTCCACCTTCGACTCTCTCTAGATCATGAATTAATTTCGTGATTGTCTTATGATACGTGTTAGCCACGATATCTCCAAACCGCCTATTCATCGGGCTCAACCCTCGTAGGATCACGTACCTCATATTCTCCGTGCTCGCTTTTACCTCGAGTCCTAACGCCTCCACCCGCCTTGCGAATTCCATCATAGATTCTCCGCGATTTTGCCGACTCGCAACATACTGCTCCATGAGCTGACTCCCACATGCCTCCGGCACGAACGCTTCCAAAAATTCACTCCGCCATTCATCAAAAGTTTCAGACGCTCCTCCCGAGGTTCTCTGCCAGATTGCCGCTCCTCTCCTCATTTTCGTCGAAACCACCGCCATGAACCGATCGAAGGACCAATTTCCCAACCGTCGCGCTCGCTCAAGTTCGGTCAGCCACTGCTTAGCTCCTAGCGCACTGTCCCCGAAAAACAGAGGAACGGTTCCGGCCGTGTCCGAGTATGACTCCACCGACCTGAATTCCGCTGCACCCTCTCTTCTCATCGCCTGCATCACTTGGGCCACCACTTCTCCAACCAGTCTTGTATCCAGTGCGCCAGCCTCTCGTTTGGCTCCATCCAAACCCTGGTACTCCATCGTCTTCGCTCGTTCCACGTTCCAAGATCTTCGCCGAAAATCCCACCGCTGCAAATGTCGGGGCTACGATCTTCTTGGGATACGGCGAATGAAGACCTCGGTATCAACGAACCAGCGATAGCCACCTCTAGTTTATTGGACACACACACAGACCGCAACAGCCGACCTATAGTCGCTGTGCGACCGACCTCTCTGACTACTCGCCACACACTGTTACATCCTACACCTCTAACATCCGTCCGACACCTCACACGTCCGTCTAACACCTCGAACGTCCATCTAACACCTCTAACGTCAAACGTCCGTCTACATCTCTATGTGACCACGACAGCTGGCTCATCCAAACTTGGCTGATAAGAATCCAATGTGCAGCGCTCCCCAGCCGATGCTGAACGAGTGCAGGCTACCGTGCCGCGTTTCTCTGCGTGGCTTCCGACTCCGCCCTGGCGTGATTCCAACCACCCATGGCGTCTCCAGAATTCCTCGGGAATCCGTCAACATTCGCGAGGGATGCGAGAAGTGGGACTTCAATCGGTGCTGCGCGGTATAAGATCGAACCGACACGAGGCACGAGGCTATTGAATTCGATGCATCCCATCGCCGAATCTGTGATTCTGCTACTCCGGGAGGCTCTCCGAGCCCGAAATCTATCTCCCTGCAAGTTTCCCCACATCTCTGCCCTGAATTTATCTTGGAGATACATGAAGTACCTATAGTTGGGGCTGGGGATTTTCCGCGGAAAAAAAGCAAAATGCGCGGACTATTCGCGGCGAATGAGGGTGAAAATCGCGGAAAGCAAAAAATTCCATCGGAAGTCGCGGAAATCGCTGAACTTCATTGAAATTCGCGGAAGGTAGGTGTGCCTCCGATAAATCTCGAGCCATTCATTCTCGAGCCCGTTCGAGAAAGGTCTGTGATTATCGGAAGTTGGAGCTTATCCGACTCCGGCTGCTTTTTTGGAGTCAAGGGAACAGTCGAGTTGTTGTTTTCACTGCCCTTCCTCGGTGGAAAGTAGTGAATGAATGATCACATCCCCGTCGTCGGAAGTGACCGAATCCGCGAAAGTCGCCAGAGAGAGACGAAATCGCGGTTTCCGCGAACTCCGCGATCACCGCGAAAAATATCCAGCCCTACCTGTAATCGATGCTCGCGGAGAGTTACCATGACATGCGGGAGAGCCTTGCAATGGCTCTTTCGGGAAGTCCCTGCTGTTATCCGTGACTTTGACACAGCCTCCAAAACGTCCAATAAAGTCAGGCCGACTCAAGAGGAGGAAGTCGAATACTACTGAGATCAAACCGACGAATCCTGATGAACCCGGTATGGGAGTCGAGTCATCCGTCATAAAAGAAGACTGGATCGTCTTGGAAGTCAACTTCCTATTCTGAGCATGTTTATTCATTCTATGCACGGGGGCGCATACAAGGCGGATCGGAAGTGGCTCAAGGCGATGATTAGGCCAGGCATCCGTCACATGGAATGGGATATATACCTAATCGATAGGAAGGGAAACGGGAAGCGGCGAGTTTACTCTCGAGTCGAAGAAGCATTCGTGATCGCCGCTCCAGGAGAGGCTCAGATCGGTACTTTACGTAGATGCTCGAACACCAGTCGCTCAGGTATACGCGCAGTCTAGGTCCTTCGGGGTTGAGATGAGTTACGGGTGAGAAATCTCTGCTCTCGCTCGCAGCGACTCCCGGGTCAGAGCAGAGACGCATGACCCGCGAGATGGAATACTCACTTACTTATCATAACCAATTCATCGCGGCAGAAATTCAGTACTCCGAATTATAGAAACCCGAAGCAGCCTCCGACGGGAACGCTGACGCATTCTGAGCTTCGGATGCCGTTCCCGAGCTCTGATACTTGAGTGCGACAGGAGAAACTGACGAAGCAGCCCTGGACAGCTTGAAGTATGGGGTGCGTGATCGATTCCATCCTCAGCATACTTACCTGGTGTCGGGACCTCCATGATCACGAAGGTGGAGACCCCAGGAGGAGGCCTCGCCATTGCACTACGGCGGGGCTGAGACCTGCCACTCTCCCAAACTGGGAAAGATGGGGCATGTAATTTTTGGTAGTGGGGGTCTGCGTTCGCGCAACCCCCTCCCTTAAAAATCGAAAATCATGAAAATGAAGCTAGACTCAGCGAGCGCTAGTCGGGCTTTGGTAACATTGGTGACAAGCCTGATATCTTATCGATGAGGAGCACTTCAGGTGTGACTCACCCGCGCGAGAAAATCGATTAATAACGAAGAGGTTTGGGAGAAGCCGCCTCGCGATGGCCGCACAAAAGCGGCCTCTCGAGAAACATTTCGCCATTCTAGCCGAGGGTGTCCATCATTCCTTGTTTCCATCGCTTCAGCAATCAGCGATGGCTCTCGCTCCAAAAATCAGTCGAGTCTAGCGCACATGTAAACAGCGTCTCTGGTAGAGTGGGAGTTCGTTCTGCAATCACTCTCTGATACGATCGCGAGTAACTGCAGGGCTGATCCTCTCATCCGAGACCACGCGCACGATTCCGCCTGAGGTTTTCACGTAGAGTTAAGACAATGTCAACAAGCCAATGTGCGATCTGAGTCCCCCGTCTTTAGAAGCCCGGCTGCAGTCGCGGCGCCTCATTTCAGCGTCTAGTGTGTAATGGTGGCCCGCTCTAAGACTACCTCGAATGTGTTTTCAGTCTCTATTGCCGCTTCCTCGACGGGAGGGAGAGCCTCAAGGATGATCTGTTCCCCCTCGGTTTGGCGATCGAGGGCTGCTAGAAAATCTCTAACAACTCCCTCTCCGAGAGAAGTTTTCGCTAGGGCTCCTCCGGATCAACTCATGCCACATCGCCTCGTTGTTCCGCCTTTCTTCTCTGCCTAATGAGAGCATCGAGGAAACACGAGAAGACCATCGAGTTCGGGACTTGCTGGAAGGATCCTTTCCGATATCGGCTCTGGTCTGCGGATATGTCGATACGAGTTTCGGTACTGTGCGTATCATATACCCCGAGCCGAAAATCATAGACGTCGAGGATTGGACATTCCCTCTAGATATAGGAAACGTCCAGGAAGCTACAAAGTGCTTGTATACGCTATGAGTATAAAGATAATGTATGCACGAGATCGAAACTATCATAAAATCACTCTCTGTGCCCCCTTGGTGGATGATTTTCGAGAATTCAAACTCACTGAATTCTTAGAAACTCCTTAAGTCTGGCGATGGAGGACCTCCCTCCGACAGAGTAGAAGTCGAATCTGCGCTGATAAGCGCAGCTTTTTTGATCACCCAAGCATGCGGAGTAGAGTCGTCCTCAGAGGCTGGAATGATCTTTTTCATGGAGCTGCGTGGCTCGACCCTAGCCGAGATCGGTGACTTCCTGTCCTCAGTGAATCACTAATCTGCATTGAGAGGGCGATTCGTACGATTCTAGGAAAGGACATGTCTTTACTTCGGCGAAGAGGTGTGGAGCTACCGCCTATCAAAGACATGCTCCTCCCGGAAAATGCGTTGCTCAGTCTAAGGGGGATCGATTGGACCTTATCTCCTCACTCGGAGAGCATTCAAATTTCATCCGTCGAGAGTTAGAGCTTATCAACTCGAACAAAACACCACGACATTGATTCATGTCCTCCCGGAAGAGAAACGATCGATCGAGTGAGCCGCCGATTTCTCATCGGCGCGACGTCCCGTCGTTCGCACGACTTCTTTCTCAGTGGAACCTCCGTTCGGAACTCGGTGGTCTCGCACAACCGAGAAACGGCGGAACCTTCGGATACTTGCTGCGTGGCGTTCTCTGAGCGACCGCGTTCCGTCTCGATACTCGAAAGGAGTTCTGAATTCTCCAGATACCTTATTTTTCTCCGGGCATTCCGTATTGGAATCTTTGGTCCCGCGGTCATTAACATTCAATTATCCTTCCCGCGGTCATTCAATTATCCTTATCGGGGCACGGCGAAGGAGATATGCAGGTCTTCACAACTCCGCAGCAGGAGTCAGATAGCTGGAGACGGAAACCATGGAAACTGCTCTCTCCTTGGTTCCCGTTTTCCCCGAGCTGCATTCGCAATCAGCCCGGGTAGAAAGGCGACCCAATAATCTTCCCGCTCACATTTTCGGACACAGCAGTATGCTTGGTCCTTGGGGGTATCCAGGAGACCGCAGATATTCTGATGCTCTGCAGGTCTTCGGTTGTGATCGGGCAATCAGAGTATCGATATTGCTTCTTCTGCGAGATGTGGATGACTCGAATATATGAATCCGAGGATCTCCATCGGTTCGGACCCGGCATCCTCTGAGGATAACAAGGTCGAGAAGTCCTGACTATCACAAGAACTCATTCGACGATCGTGAACTCGACGGGCATCCGAGTGGATGATAATGATTACCGTGGATCTTGCGGTCCTCGCATACTCGGGTCTCGGAGTCTGCCTCTCGAGCAGGACGTTGTCGAGGTTTCAGGGACAAGACTCGTCTACGAGAAGACCAGACGCAAGTGACAAGCTCGGACTACAGCTCAAATTCTTGCTCGATGCTCGCAGCATGAGCAAGGGTAACGATCGCCGAAACGAAATGTCGGTTTCTTCGCCGCCTGAAGCGAGGACATATCCGGGCTCAGAAATCGCTGTATCTCCGCGAAGACAGAGGACTTATTCCCCGTTGGAAGGATGTTAGCTCTTTCGAAACGGACTTCATAATAACTTAATCATGCGACGTGTCCACCCGCGATCGAAGACGTGTCGACGTTCACTCTGGGGGCCCTTCTCCCGGGTCGAAACGAGCGTCGTGTCTCGAAGCCCAGGAGCGTGAGGGATGTACGTTTATCGGAGTACAACGTGCCTGATGATGTTGTATGCGAAATTTCGACACAAGATGGCATGACCTGTAGATGATTTCGATGCGCCTCAAAAACGCAGACATGCTTGTCAACCCTGAGCTCTGCAAGCTCAGGCGGTCGAAGCGAGATCTTTCAGTAGAACTGGAGCGGCATCTTGTCGAGATGAAGTCTCCACGGGAAGTTCTCGGATTAGCTCGGGGAATCAGTCGTGTAGCTACATAGGGCTTACGGACCGCACTGGGAACTCCTTCCTCTGCCGGTTTCAGGGGCGCTATTTCCGACGCTTGTAGTCCTTGTGTCCGAGGGAACTGTCACGAATTCGCGCCCTTTCGTGAACCAGAGGAGCCATTTCCCAAAGTGAAGCTCTGAAAACGTGACACCTTCGGGAATAGGTCCAAGGGGGAACATTATTACGGTTGGCATCCCCAGAGTCCGCATCGGGTACTGAATCGCCGAGTTACACCTCTTCTGGGAATGCGATGATCTGAGCCGGAGCAGCCAGCATTCATCGTCTCGAATTTCTAGCCGGAATGATCCCCGGGAATCATTTTAAAGGAGCAAGCGGAATTTGCAGCTCTGACCTGGAAGGAATATCGTTGTAAGAGATCATGGAGACCGTTCCCGCTCAAAGAGGGTGGTGGTGAGTCTGTGGAGATTCGCTCATGTTGATTCTTCCAATCCGTGCCAATCGCTTCATCTGCAGAAAATTGATACTTCGCCACGATAGTAAATGTATATCTCCTGAAACCATCGCAACCGAGATAGCGCGACATCCTCAGCTCCATCCCGCAACGAAGACCCTGAAGGTCCGGAAGCTGCGAGAAGCTTCGCTCCCCGATATAACCATGCGGCTCCCCCAGGATGCCCCACCTGTGTGGCTTCCGAGTCTTGCCAGGAACAACTATTTCGACTCAATTGAGCCCAACCACAGTATCTCGCTTCCTTTTCACGGCTGCCTCCAGATTACGAGAACCACTTACAATCGTCGAAGTTTTGGCCGAGAAATGTTTTTTTTGGAGCCACAGGGCTTTCTGTTGTTCCCTCATGAGCTGGCGAACGGAAAACGCTGGGTACGACGAATAGGCATGGTTGAATCATATTAATTCCAATTCTCGCGATTTCCCCCACAGTGCCGCAATCAGCTGTCCTCGTGAGAGTTCAACTCGAATGGTGAAAATGAAGACTCACACAGATTTCAGTCATATCCATACGTATCAGCGTTCCTCGATCTCATCATCCCATCAGTAAAATCTCTCACTACAGAGAGAAGTTACTGTATTCCTTCAACTCGATCATGTCGATGCGCCTCGAGAGCGGATTACCCCCATGATCGCCAATCAGCAGCAGGTCTTAATTCCTTAATTATTCTGACCAACAGAAGACTCCCGCAGACGATTGTCGCAGCAAATCGGAAAACTCGACGGTGAGATCTTTTGACCCATCCGCATAATTTTGGGAGAGGAGATCCTCTCGAGCGAGCTCGAACCGCAGCGCCATCTCATTATGAACCGAGGACCTGCATTTCGCTTTCATGTGGAAAGCTGAGGATAACATCCGAGCCGTTGATAGAGCCGAGCGGACTCGTCCACAGCTTCGACTGGAATGAACTTAATTTGAATGAATGCTTCCGACATCATCGTCACTGCCCCGACCGGACTAAGTTATCCCTCAGACATCGATTATGAGAGATCTTGTGAACTTTGTCGTACCTGTGGTCATCGCCGTCGTACATTTGAGTTTTGTGACAGCGACTGTCACTCAGATCGACCCCATCGAGAACCTGAACTTGATGGACGTCTTCACCGAGGCCGAGGAATTCGCTAGTCGTTGGAAGGTTAAGTCCTCTGAACTGCTGATCTTGTACCTCGGCCGATGGGTCCCGACAAGAGATGTGCGGATTAACGCCAGCCTACTAGTGTACTCGGAGAAAGAAGAGAAGGATCGAGGGCTTTTCCCTTTCGAAACGCCCTTCGAGGATGTTTTAGCCACCAGTCTAAAGGTTGTGGTCATCTCGGGTCGGGGGAAGATTCCGAAAAGCCCATCCGCCTCGAAGAAGCTTTTTTTTAATTTCCGACATAATTGTCTTCTGCACATCACCCTAGGAGTAAAAGTCCACGGAACGAAGAGCTATCTGAATTCAATGTTCTGGGACTCCGGGAGCCGGGATTTCGCGTGTGTTCGACATTTCGACAGCTTAGTTTATTGGACCGAGAACGCATCACTCTATACATGTCTGCCGCGGAAGGACACTTGTTCGATGGAGATTCGGAATCCGGCGAAATCGCGCTACGATGGCAACCTTTATCTCGAGGGCGAAATCAAGTGCAATACGACAAGCGTGGGTGTGCGGTTCGGCCAAGGGAGAGACGGCTCAGGAGCTATCGAGATCCACCTTTCAAAGCTCCTCGCGGTCCAACGGGTCACTGCGATTGAGTGTTTCTCTTATATTCCTCTACGCGATAGCGACTTCTCGGCTCTTCTTCATGCATTCCGTCCGGAGGTCTGGGTCCTGACGTTCTCAGCGACTTTGTTCCTCGCCGGCATGATCTCCTCGGTCAATGTGGACACTTTTTGGAGTGCTGCAAGCAGAATAACATTGACCTTCATGTCCGTTATGGGAATAGCAGCTGGAATTCGTCGATACTCGCAATTGCTTATGGTAGGGTGTGCCTTGGCCCTGTGTTTCTTCATAGGGCAAGTTTTTACAAACGACATGATGAACACCTTCCTAGATACCAGGTCACACGAGAACTGTACGGCAAACACTTATTGTCGATACCTCCCAGTTTGTTATTCTTCAGATCATCTGAATTTCCTTTATTCATGTAGACTTTGCGTGTGTGGTCTGAGTGAAAGACAGCAACTCCTCACGAGGAAACCGCTCCGGAGGAAATTCGAGGAGCTCGAGGATGTTAAGCAATTCACAGCGAAGTCTCTGCGGGTGTTCCCGAAACCAGGAGTCCCTCCCTCAAGAGGTCTTCTGAATTTGAGTCCGATTCGGATGAGCCGATGTGTCGAGCGCTTGTTCCAAACTGGGATTTTACAATTCAAGGGTACCGAGCTCAAAAGGATCGAGGAAACTGGGTCAGAGAAAGCGGCGGCATCGTATCAAAAGCAGGCTCTAATGGTTTCCGGAAGGCATCGCTCGCTGAACTTCATGGAGTTCAATACGAGCAGCGGGAAATTCGATACGAGAGCTCTGATGAAAGTGAACAAGATTTTCATCTTCCTTTCTATTGTAGACTTCATTGTGTTCGGATACGAATTCTTGACAGCACTCCGTTCTCGGGTTTGGCATGAGAGCTCTACATCGCCATCATCACCACTCCCGTCGGGTAGTTCGAGGCATTATCCTCCGCGGTTTCAGAGCCGCGAAAGTGACGTACTCGGAGCCAGGATGGCGGAGATTTGAAACCAGTATGCGGTGACATGCCGACGCAGCTCACCATATCCTGAGTATGACCACGGTTGAGGCTGCGAGCGAGACAGACTCGCAGGCGAACGGTTGTTTGATCGATCCGAACGCAGGAGTATTCCAGCTGAGTCGAAGGTACGAATCGGTGTGTCGCGAATGCTCCGAGTGTCGGGGTCAGAAACTCAGCCTCCCGGCGTATTGTACCAAATCCTCCCTTGTCGGCTCCGACTGCTCCTGATGGTACCTACGTGGCTTACGTACGTGGCTACGTTGACTTGCGCGCTAATGTTAGGCACCACGTGGCTATCTCGAGATTTCCAATCGTGATGCAGACTCTTATATTTGGGAATTCTGGAACCCCGAAAATCATTGGCCTCCCACGTAGTTCCATGATGTCGACCTCACCGCCAACTCCTCCAGATTTCGGAGCTCATTTCCAGAGTTCCCCATCACCATGCCACGGACCACGACTTCCGAAGTCGACTTCCGAAGTCGCTGCTTACATGACTTCATACGCCGCCGCGTCATCGAGTCTCATCTTCGCATTGAGTCAGCGATGGCTTAAACGCTATGGCTGTCAACACGAATTTGTTCGGATAAGTTTGGATATTAAGGATTGTAGGTCATAGTATTCGAGCGACTATCCCCATCACTGTATGCGTTTTTCCCTTAGTAGTCTCGTCGTAGATTCCGAAATCATGTACGCAGGAGAAATTCTTCTTGATCACGGAATACAGTGCAAAGAGCATACTCGCATGAAGAGGCATAGTTCGGACCAACTCCGCTGAAAAGGCATGATTTAAGACTCCGCTGCATAAAATGCATACTCCGACACCTAATGCTGGGTGAACGCTTCAAGTTGGATTCTTCGGATTCGGCCGCTGACATTGGTCGTTATAGGCACCGAAGGATGGAGAAGTCGCGCTCGTGCAGAGTCTCGGCTTCTCGAATAAATTTCCTTATACCCCTTAGTCCGACAGGAGCTGGAGTTCCGATTCAAATGTCGATCGGCTCTTGGTGATCCGAGTCCCGAACGTGGCCATCACTGAATAACAGATAGAAGCTCCCCGATCTCGTCGGCAAAGCATACGATCTTAGTCTTGTTGAGTCGTCGGTTTTCATATCACTTCAAAGCAGAGATACTCGAGCTTAGTGTATCCTATTATTGACCGTATAGTCCTGTGTCCGAGAAGTTCCGAGAAAAACTGACGCCCGACCATAGCTCCCGCGCTATTTAGCGCATCCTGCCTGTTTCAGGTGCAAACGCCCGTGTCAAGTGCTCACTGTTTCACCTCTTTTCGGAGCACATTCGCGTTCTGTATATCGCGATGATGACCGTGATGTTCCGGCCCTCCCCTGCGTCTTTATGCTTGCCGAATCATTCGATGATTTTTTTAGCATCGTCCAGACTAGGCCAAAAAGCGAATTTGTGTAAGAGCATGCCAATGCCGTACCGAAGTGGCACCACCCGAGGGCTCGCGAGAAGTGCGAATAGCACAGGCGAAGCGAGACCCGCCCCACTTCACTGTCGTACCAAGGAGGGGAGGCATCGATCTGCAAGATGAACGCCGTCAAGATTTTTTTGATAACAAGGTCGATTTATTATTCAGCCTTCCTGTAATATCTGTAGCTTTTTGCGGGTTCCTGAGAGGCGCAGTCTCTAGTATCTATGAATCGATGACACGATTGAACCGAAGCACGCCGGGGTGAACAAAACTAACCCACTACCGACGTGAAAATCTCTTCAACCAGGCTTAGCTGACCTCTTCGATTTACTTCGTCCCCCATCGAGCCGGAACTTTTTGGTCTCCACGGCCCAATGATTCGGTCCCCATGAAAGATGGCGACACCACTGACATAAATTAGTCCCTGTATTCCCCGATTCCCGCGGTTCATTCGTATAAATTGACTCATAGGTGAGAATATGAGGCGGCAAAGGAATTCAGCTTAGTGCTTGGAAGCGATAACCTTTCCGGCCCGATCTATGTGATGTCCCCAAAAGGCCATGGGGTCTCGGTTTCCTCGAGCTGCGGCTTTCGAAATTCAGCTCTCGAGAAGAGCGAAGAAAATCGGCAAAATCCTACGATGAGGTCCATACAAATTGATTTGTCCGCACCCGAAATGAGCAGGAAACGGCTTCACACCGATTCGAGGACCGTTTCCCCCGTGGTAACGGATCGCGATTCCGCAGGCCCGCGGTAGCAGACAGCTCGATCAATTCTAGCCCGCAGCATATTTCCTGCTAGAATGAACAGAACAGACATCATGAGGTTGCGCGGCACATCTCATATAGTCCCCCAGAGGCTCGGAGGGAGCTCGTCTGTCAGGTCAGAGCGGTCCCAAACCTTTCTGCTTCGCGGTTCCACGGAGAACCAAGAACTTCCTCGCGGCTCCGCGGAGAACCAAGAATTTTTCGCGGCGACCAGGGTGCCCAGAGCCCAGGTAGCCCCCTCATATCTACCCTTCAGCTCTGGGGTCGGAGAGCTCTTCGGTGTTCCGCGATCCACTCAATCAAACGTTCATGGTTAAAGAGGAAGCTCGGGCCGAAAGATGACGTCGATCCGTTTCGGAACTCTTCCTTCGAATTGACAAACCCTGAGTGTCCGGAGCTTGACCTCTACCAGGAATTTGTGAACGGCTCCCCCAGAAAAGAGTGGCGGCTCCTCGAAGAGCCGGGGATCGCACGTCGGGAACCGCTGGTCTATTATCCCGCCGGCGCCCTTATATGTATATCGCCCGAGAAATATCATCATCGACTGAGAGGCCGCGAGGTCATTGTCTTCAGGTCCCAGGCAGGGTTCTTCCACTCCTAAGGACTCCTTTACCCACCTCTAAGAATCCAAACTGGCCGCAATGAACATCCCGATTATTCCGTCAGACTGAAAAGTCATGCTTTCTCTAGGTCAGAGATGTCAAATCGCGGGCCGAGGGGCCGAGCTGGCCCGCAGGCTCCTCTTCTCCCTCTCGCGGAGCTCTTCAACCCGTGCATCCGAAGTCCAAGATTCGTTTCGATTCTTGATCGCTCGTCAGAGCACAGAGGGACGGAGCAACTCATCGTGAGGAATGAAGAGGGAAGGACAGTCTCGCGTCTTGATGGCTCCGAATCGGCTGCGTATAGAGCACATAGGGCATATACATATAGATGTTTTCGAATGGATGGGGAAAGTCCGGAATGGCCCGCTGACCCCCCCACCCTCATTCTCGGCCGAGATCGGCCCGCCGGAAGTTGGAATTCGACACTCCCGCTCTAGGTGATCCATCCGGGAATATGATACCTCCGGTCGAGATACAGCTTGGCTCCAGAGACGAGTGCCGTCTGCAACAGTGACCTTGATTGAGATTCAGACTACCTAGCGTCGAGGGAGGTTGGAACTACCGAAAAAGCCGGCCTGGAGAGCCTCGTTGACCATGTTCAAGAGGTTTGGCTCGGAGCCCCACCTCCGCCCGCGCTCTGGGGAGTCTCCATGGAGTTGCCGACCCTTTTCTATGCTCGGGGAACCTCAATCTTAAGCTTACCGGCAAGGCACTCAATGAACGGAAAATCCGTCCAGATCACGCGTTGATGGGACATCCTAGCCTAGGGGATCGCTTTTGAGGGCTCCTCTCCTCAAACTGGAAATTCAATAAATCCCAGGCAGTGGAGAACATCTAGGTTATTGAGAAGCTTGGAATGCTTCCGTGCTTGATGAAATTCAAATCAGCGGATCTTTCCTTCGACCGGCAATGCTCACAAGCAGTACCGGCAAATACGGGTACGCATGAGAAGATTCAGCACGCCAACGACCGAAACTTGACAGCTTCAAGAGCTTCGATGACAATGTTAATTCGTCCTGCCGACCGGAATAAAGTCATTAAACATGCATTGTTATTTAATTGGAAACCCGTCGCTGTTCTGCCAGGCGACTCCCAGAATCCCGTGTTCTAAGGTCTGCGGCAGTTTCAAGGAATCCTTTCCAAGCAAAGATCCGAGCGGGAGTTTCAAATCCAACCTTTTTCGCTTACTTCTCCGCTTCTAGAGAGATGGGGTAGGCTTGAATCTCTCTTGAACATTTGTTTTTAGGGGTCATCTGATGCGCGCGCTTTCTTCCGCGATCAGTCGAGCCCCGACGACGGGCGGCGGGAAATCCGTCGCGCCTGTCCATATTCCCGAGAAGTTGGTGGACTCAGACTGAGGTGAGAGCGAGCGTCTTTCCATCACTCAAATCCAGGACAATCACTTATCGCTCTCTGCGAAAATACATAAGTGAAGTCGGTCTCGAGTCTCGAAAATGCAAGGGACAGACAGACGATCTTATTATGGATTTCCTCTCTCGGAGCCAATTGAGATTCTACAAATCTTGATGAAATTCGGCTCCTTTTGTTTCGGTGTCTAGCTTCCCAGTATGAATTATGCATGATATTTTGCACACACTAGAAGAGCACCCTCCCACTTCCGATGACGAATGGAGTCGATCAATATGCGCATCAGCACATCTCATCGCCGGCTGTATAATCTGATTCACTTGGACAGAAAGATCGCTCGGTTGTATCGGCGTCTGCGTGAGAGAGAAAACAATGAATCCAAGATTCCGATCGTCCCAGTCTGCGCGTGAAATTCCTAAGCATGAAGAGGAGGTCGCCGGCGGTTCGACTCAGAGTCGAACGTCGGTAAGCCAAAATTATTTCAGCGTCGGGTCGGGGTCTGCACAAGATTGAACAACATTCTATGCTCTACGGAACCCAAAACAATATCAGGCAGCGGCGGAGACAATGAATGCCGCAGGAATTGACTTGTGAGTCCTTAACGACCCCCGAGAACGTCTCATTCGACTGACTGAGATTCAACGGTGACCATTGAATGGACGCGCGTTGAATAACATCAAGGCAGGTCTCGACGCAAAAACAATAACTTGGGTGGTGCGACTTATTCACCGCATATTCAACGAAGACACGAAAACGTGGTTCATGAACGGAGTCGCACGACTCGTACCCCAGTCATAGAGGCTGAATTCAGAAACGCTCCTCTCTCGGAAAGAGTTCCGCGGTTTGCTCCAATGGCAAACGGCATCAGGTCCTGTTTTGAGTCACGGATTAAGACAGCGGGCTCGTCATGATCAATGCAGCATGAGTCTTTATCGATTCGAGAATTCTATGTCTTTCGTGCAGATGAGATCAATCCTGGAGCTCCTACTCACTGTTCACTTTTGAGGCCTTACTAGGATTTATTGTCGGAGTACCTATATGTGTGATCAAGTGAATCATGGAAGAAGCAGGAATACTTCGGGCGCAAGGGGGCTTTGAGAGATCTTGTGCGATCTTGGGCTCGTCCAAGTTCCCGGGAACTACCCGCAGCAGCAGTCGTCAATTCCAAATGGAAGAGGGCACTTCTGCGAATTCGCGAACACTGATATGGCTTCGAAAGTTAAGAGAACTCATCAGTATTCGCCCCTCGATCGTAACATTGAGGATTGTTTTGCGTCGTCTGAATGTGACCATAGCAGGATAGTGATTGATAACTCTGCATTAGTTGATGATTCAGCGACACTCATTTCCAAGACGGCGAGGCTGATGTCGAGGGATTTCGACATCCTCTAGGAACGTTTCTTGACCGTGCATGCTCGGATTTTCTCGATGAGAATCGCTGCGAAAGGAAAGATCGAACAAGTCAAAAGGACGGGCTGCATCTTCTGTAAGCTATCCATGTCGAACCAGTCTCTAGTTGTGTTGAAGTCCAGAAATTCATCCCAGGTTAGCATCATCAACTTCGAAGCCGCGATTGTCACCCTGTAGGACGGGCTCCGCAGGTATTTCTTCATATCGGCATCCATCGGCTCGAGGAAACCCTTTGTCACTATTCCCGTCTGGAAAATACGATCGATTGTTCTGCTTACACGGACAAGAGCGAGCAGCAGCTGACCACTGCTCTCTCTCTTAAGACGTTTGAAGTGCCGTATATCTTTCTGGACGTGGACTTTCAGGAAAATGTGAAGCTTCTCATGGAGCGCTGCTTCATCCCGGGAGCTTATTCGGAACAAAGGCTTTCGAGGGAGCGATCGCTGTCTCTTACTGAGATTGCAGACGCACGATCGAGCGAGTAGCTGAAAATGCAGCCCAGGAACGGTGTAACAATGAAGGAGTGCTCGACAGTCGAACTTGGTTCCGCAAACTTTCGGTGTACCCGGATCCAGGAAGTATGACATAACGGAGTTCTTGTACACATGTCCGATGAAGAATGTCAGCAGCAACAGAGAGCCGAGCATGAGAAAATGCGAATAACATCGAATCTTCTCTTTCAGTCCTACGACTGACACGAGACCAAAGACGACTCCGGCCAGTATTCCGCAGAACTTGCCGAAATTCTGCCCTGAGATCATAGCAACGATGATCAGCACAGTCACTAGGCCGACAGCCCAGACGTCCGCCGCGAATGGCTTGAACAGGGCCGTGACATCAGTTGTTTGTTTCTCAATGAATGAATAGCATTCGTATGCGTTCTCTCTGTAGGTCGCGTATTGAGTGAGCATGTGTTTTGAAATCATGCTTCTCCCCTCTGCGGCAATTGTGAAACTTGTCATCAGCGTGCTCTCATTGCATCGTACAAGAATCTGGAGAAATCCATTCATCCTCGAACGTTCTTGAATTTTCCGGGAGGAAACGGAGCTTATGGAGCATTGGAGTGACTTCGGCGTGCAGGAGGCTATGGGAGTTCTCTCGACCCAGAATACCATGTGGTCGAAATATCGAACGCACTCGAACTCCTTGCTGTGGTCCCTGTTCCAGAATATCGTACTGACGTACCAATTTTCTTGAGGTTTCCAGACCCCTTCCAGAAAGATGTGTAATAGGCAGTTATGACGGAAATTCTGGAATGGGTCCGCGGGTATTCCGAAAGCCACATTCGGATACAGAGATGCTTCTGATATGACGACAACCTTCAGGCTGGTGGACAAGACGTCTAGATATAGAGACATTACCGAGCCGCCTGAGTCTGACACTGACTTCATTGTAGCTTGCGTTGAGACGAGTAGGCTCGCGTTGAGTTTGATGCTCTCCTTCAGCAACCAGCCGCCAGTGCATAGGATCACTAACTGCGTCGGTGAGACATTCCGTTGAAGGGCGAAATTCTCAGCCTGAGTCACGACGTTCATAGCATTGAGCTCTTGTGGAGCCTCGCCCATGACTACCGTCCAGAGATAAAGGATGGACAACATCAGGAACGACAACCACGTCGTGGAACTTCTCAAAGTTGAAAGTTCCATTTCTCTTGTAGACTCCCCGAGGATCACGCAGGAGCGTAGAAAGGTTATATAAAGAGCCGATACCGGGGTGCTTCCACGACGCAGGCAATCTCCAGAATTCCAGAAATCAGCGATCGATCAACGAGAAAATGAAGTGATCCACGGAGCTCGACAAAAAGCCCGATATGTCGAGAATGAAGCTCTGTTGATATGACCAACGTGTTGAAGACTCACTGAGCCGCTGAGTGATTCTCTTCCCGGTCGCTGCGGCGTCGAGTTCTCTCACGTTTACCCTTCCCTTAGACTTCTGATGGGTCTCTTTTCGTTCCTCCGACTTATACCTCCCTTTCGCCGCAGGTACAGGATGAGGCAACTCGATATCCTTGATTCCAAACGCTTGTGTAATCGACCCTGGGAGGGACAACGAATTTCTGTTTGCGCTGAAACTCCCGTTGACTCACGCGATCTCGCGGACGTGCTAATCTTACCGATATGCCGGGGCTGCGCACCAAGATCGGTCGAGAAGGGGAGGAAACAGTTTCTCCCGAGAGGGGGGAGACTCAATATATTTCAACCGTCGGAATCAGTTCCTGGAGATTCATTCGATGAACTGCATGCCTCGATTCGGGATGCGACCCCCTCCTGGACATGCAGAAGATTCTCGTCTCGACAAAGATAGTCACCACTCGAAATGAAGTTTCATTTTCCGAAAAGTGAATTTTCGTTCGGCTCATCATCGACAGAATGCTCGAGGAAACGAACGAGCTTCGCACCGGAGAAATCTTCGGTGAAACGAACGGAAGAGCTGAGAATCATGAGAATCATGGATCCACTCGGAACGACGAATCTCCACCCGTGCGTACGCGCCATGTGTGTCTCTTGAGCCGGATGACGCGCTCTTAACTCTCATTGTCAGCAGGAGAACGCGGCACACGAAGGATTTTAAGTCTTTCAGCGTAAGCGTCGACTTTGCTTCGGATTTCTCCAAAATCGGAGGCTTTCGAATGAGAGGGGCTCCAAACGTTCCGACCGATCTGTCCAGATCGAATGAGGGGCGTTGTTCCTGTCCTTCGTGGTGTCCGGTGGCGAGCCCAGATTTCGAGAGCTACTTCGACGGCCAAGACGGCGCAAGTGAAGGCTATCGGGGCTCCGTGGAGCATCAAGGGTCCTGACAAGTATTCAAACGACGTAGGAGACGGTGGAGGCTGCGGCACATCCACGAACCCGAGGAATCGTGAGAAGATCAGTGGTGAACCAGCCTTGTAGTGCAATAGATATGGGAACGGCGACTCTGTCCACAATAGAGCCCAGCAATTGATTTCCTGAACGTCGCAATCGGTGGATCGTCTCGTCGAATCTCGGTCTCTCCCCCTTCCTACGGCTTCATTCGAAATAGGTGAGTCAAGATGAACCGTTTGGATAGTTCTCGGTAAATGAGTCCGAGGATGGGTGCGGGGTCTCTTTGGCCGAGCCAAACCATCATCAGGGATACCGGGTTGCCTTCGATGCAATAGGTGGTCCCCCAGAGTTTCTTCTCAGGAGGCGCGCACATCATCGGTATCGCAATTTCGCAGTTCATGGTCAAGCAGATCTTCTTCGTTTCCAGCTCTCGGAGGATAGTGGAAGTCTCAGTCTCCGAAGGATGAGTCATGCCACCGCTTTTCACGATCAGGTCCGCCAATCTGTTGATGGGCTTGTAAAGAGCTACGAAGGAAGAGAGTTGTCGGTGATTTATTTCGAGATCGGAGGGCTTTGCCTTTCGTTGTCTCCCAGAGCACTGAGCGGCGGGCATGATTTTTATTTGAACGGAACAGAACCCTTAGCTCCTCACCTCGAAGGAGTCGTGCATACCACAACCGCTTAGGGACCGAACCTTCAAGTGAGAGGGACCGATCGCGAGGATTTCCTCGAGTGAGCTGATTCTATGCTCCGGCGTGAGGACTGTCATTACAGATTTGAGAGTGGCGGTGCCGGAGGAGCTCAGCACCAACGTGGCCAACATCCAGCCCGCGAAAAGTATCCGCAGGACACCGGGAAAATATTGTATGGATGTCGCTGCAAGGGAACAAATGGATATGGACTATTTCGTCCGGAAGTGGTCCTCTCAGGAATAAATAGGGACCTCACATCCCGGGAGAATAATTTCCGTGAATAAGGACCAGTGTTCGGCGAGCGTTATCTTCCTCTCATCCACGACGTATTTCGAGAGCAGTCATGCCAAGAGCGGGAGCGCCACTAAGGACAGGAGAATAGAAGCCCAAACCTGCGATAACGTTGGAATGGCGAGCGAATCACTAGCTGCGGAAAAGCCTTGTCAGACTCACAACGGCCGGATATAAGTTGCCGACGGTGAATGCTTCTGCTGCCTTATATGGACTCGGAAAGCCGGGAAGGAGGTCGATCCTGGCCAAATAAGTCGGCCAGATAGGAGTAAGACCGTCGAATGCGTGGTCGGTAAGAAATATGGGTCCGAGCACAATACGCTTCCTGTAGAGAAGAAGAATTCTACGAGAGCTGTTTCCGTCTCCGAGATACCTTTTAGAAGAAGGTTGCGACGTTGCGACAAACTTACTCCGGTTTGCAATGGCTCGAGTGCACCGACTCAGAGTTCGTTTGGGAGACATGACCCCCAAGGAGAGTTGCTGACCGGGACTCGTCTCCATTTCAGGTCCATCGCTCCCGTGATATTCGTGAAGATCGACTCCTCTCGCCTTCGGCGACACTCCGTCCCCAACATGAGCGATGTAGGGGAAAATCTATTGGGGCGAATTGGAACTCGTGAGAATAAGCTTCCGTCTGACTCATTTCGACGCACAGGGGGTCTTGAGACCGACTCGCACTTCAATGAAAACAACACGGCGGCAAGTGTTGCCCCAGGGCCCCATTCAGCTAATTTCCATCGATTCACCGATCAGGCTTCTCGTTTGCGCCTGCGTACAATATTCGTGCTATGTCCGAGATCCCGCTCGGTCAGAAGGCTTTGAAGGAACTCCCCTCGAGTGGTCTGAGGAGGTGCATGATAAATTTGACTGCGTTAATCATCCCTCATACACCACATCATTCATAGCGATCAGACATCGGGGAATAGAGAGTATAAGGCGCTCAGTGTCGACCACGCTTCGTTAGGAGAATGAAAAGGGACAGATTCAAAACAAGAATCGATGCATGAATCGAAGAGGAAGGTTTTCTGCTCCGACCGGAGAATCTCTCTCCGGAGCTCTAATTTCCTGTTCGGTGAATTGTCTACTATGCGAGGGAAGACGGAATTCCGTGAGAATTTCGGATCTCATATGCTCGAGTCAATTCAGCCAAGCTCCATTGAGGATTCGAGCGAGCAGGGAGGAAGCTCCTAGAATACAGGGAACACCCTGATTCAACGGGATTTCGCTTCATTCTTGGTGAGAGATGGATTTTCCCCGGACTCGAAGTACCGGAGACCACGAATTGTCTCTATCGGGATACAAACATCCTTTGACCTTTCTCACGCGCGACGTTCAGTACTTGCCGCGCCGGTAGAGAACTCTCGCAGGCGAAATCTACCAAAACGCGAGTGAAATTATTTCAAGTGCTCCAGAGAACTTCGGGGGACTCTTCCGTTCCTTATGAGCGTCTCATCCTCGGCGGTGAGGTTGTGAGGGGATTTCAATGCTCTTGCTGGCTGCAATCTGTCGGGAATGCTTGCGCTCTCCATCTGATTTATCATCTGCTCGGAAGTACCTACTACGGAATGAGATTCAGAATCTCGGTTCTCGAGCATCGAACCGCCTATGCGCGAGAAACATAATAGAATCACGGTCTCTTGAAAAGGCTCAGAGATAGTTCGTTCGTATTCGAGAGCATTCGAATCTCCATGCCAGGGGACCTTCGGATGATCGATTATTCAGCATGTCAGTTTTGGTTTCGGCAACGTGCGTTCAATATCGTGACAGGCCGTCTTTGAAGCGCAGATTC
This sequence comes from Galendromus occidentalis, assembly GCF_000255335.2. Classification (NCBI taxonomy): domain Eukaryota; kingdom Metazoa; phylum Arthropoda; class Arachnida; order Mesostigmata; family Phytoseiidae; genus Galendromus; species Galendromus occidentalis. The sequence continues at coordinate 142,465 of NW_003803850.1, forward strand.
TACTCAATTAACGATGCGGCGGTGCTCGACCGGAAGCAGAAATTTCGGTATGAGGGGTCTCGAGCCTCATTGCGTAATGAGTTCCTCAATCACCGGCCGTCCTGTGTTCGGTGTCTCAGGATCGCTCAGAAGCGGCAAATCCACGGGATCAGTTATAGAGAAGTCCATTTGATAACGGGATTCGGCATCGTAGTTCAGAGCGGTGTCAATATTTCCCTCATCCCCTGCGCCTCGGTCAGAAAAATACTCCATACGACGCTAACCTCACGAAATCGGTGTTTCAACACGACAGATGGAGGGTTAAGAGCGGATGACCAATAATCTCGGAGGATTGGAAGATGTCAGGAGCTCGTCCTACGTCGAACATCAACCTACGTCCCACCCAACTTTTCGAAGTTGGAGCAGCAGCTCTGATTTCCAGATACGGCAACGACATACCATGGTCATAGAGTAATGAAAAATATAAACCGGTGCTATATGAGAGTGATGAATATACATCTTGTATATTCTTGCTCTTCTTCGCGAGACGCCCGGGATACGGCGTCGAGGATCCTATTGGCTCTCCCGCTCTGTGTTGCGGAGCACCTTCCTAAAGAGTCAATCAGCATATGAACTCATCAAGGAATGATCACGAGACATTGTAGTTCATTGAGAAATTCATCTTTCCGCGAAAATGGAGAATACGCTGATGATCCGTGGCCTGTTCCCGCCGTGGGCCATTCAGAGCTGTGGAGACGGAGTTCGGAGGCTCCCCGACTTTTGCGCTCGCAAGACTTCATCAAGCGCGACTCTCCTTAGCGGCGTAGGGCTCTGGTGATTTCCGACGAACTAGATCTTCCCCTGGATCGGTGGTAATCGTCATAGGGGGAGTTCGGAGTCGTTGGCTTAAGAGCCGAAACGACCCGAAGGATTCCGGCTTCGATTCATTGAGCGACCTTCTTTGATCTTGCGCGCCTTCATCTTTGAGGACCCTTTCTTGCAAACTCCTGCCGAGTCGCACTTCCAGCCTCGAGGACAGTCATGCTTCCTATCGGGGCAGATTTCAGGCCTAGTATTAGATGCGCAGCAATGTTGAGCCCCATCGTCTTCTGTGCAGCAAGATTGCCAGTCCTGGCAAAGGTCATCCCCACAAAGGAATGCTGAAAATTTCAGATCAGTATTCAGTTTCTGTGAGGTCGACGGCAACGGCTACCTATCGTACTACATACTGAATATCTTATTCCGTCTCGAGAGAGATCAAGACTATGGAAGGGCATTTCAAATATGCGACCGCTCTCAAATAGACGGGCATGCCAGTTCATTAAGGACCACGAAGAGTCGCACTACGGTAGCCTGAATGAGAATATTGACGAGCATCATTCGATGATAGAAAGCACATCCTAGAAGCTCGACGAATGGACGGGCATGCCTCGATTTGAGAGAGATAAGACCAAATAATCAAAGATGATAGACCTCCATATGATTCGCAGACGATGACCGCTAGCACGAGACACGGGAATATGAGCGACCTCATCTGAAAATTGAAGTCGGATTGAATTTTGTCGAGCCAAAACTCGCTGTCGGACGTTTCGTTTCGCTAGGATGGGACGTTGCTCTCTGGCCTCGCGTAGCTTGTGCTTACTGTTCGGAGAGAATTCATCGACAGAGAAGGAAAGACCTTCCGGATAAGGATTCCACAGACTGAGTCCCCTCGACTTCGGCTCCTCATCCGGGAGAGAGATACCTCGATGGTCATCGGACCAATTTCTGACCGACTCCGACCAAGGGATAATGTAAATCGAACACATGGTCTGGGGAGGGATCAGATTCGCGTCGGATGAGTGCTCCGAGCATGCCCTATTCCACGCAAATTACATGTAATGCTGCGGCGACCGCCGCCAATCTGGTTTGGGCTCTCGAGCTCAGGCACAACTGATCTGAGAAGTTCGGTCGGCAGGGACCGAAACCGCACGGGCAGAGAGCGCCCCAGAAGGGGACTTCCTCAATTTCATCTGTCAACCGACCTTTTTCCGATGGAATTCCGTAATGTCTCAAAGTGAGCTGGAATCAACGCGTCCATTGGTGGTCTCCTGGTTTTGAGAGGTTTCCATCGCTCATCGTAGATCACAGTTGAATCCGCTTCCGGATTCAAATGTGTCACGGATCGGATGATCTCGAGCTCACGACGCAAACACGACCGGCATCCTCGGAGAATCTCCGCAGGACAGAATCTTTTCCTGGGCCAACTACGGCATTGGTCTACCTACAGCGAGGAGTCGGATTTCATGGAAGACTTGGTCTGGTTGGTGGGTTCTATCGCTCCGGGAAGTCCGGAGCGGAGGGATAGCTTGGAGCCAAATGACGGCTTCCTTCTTCCGGCACCATCAAACACAGAGTTCGATTGGTGAATCCGTCGCCGAGGGTACGATTGAAATCACCGCCTCAACCTTATCCCCAACAACCCAGGCTCGTTTGGCCCGGATTCCCCGCGGGATCATACTTCGAAAATTCGGAACCTCAGAGTTCCGCAGCTTGCAGATGTTGTTCGCTAGAGCTCGCGAGTTATATCGCGGAAGGATGCTCCGATCGAGGGAAATCGTAGGAATTATTTATTTTCAAAACTCAAACGGATCTCACGTCCATATTTCTCACGACTGGAATAAGAACAATCAGATTTGGGCGACTCCAAAACACTCTTTATTCAAGGAAGCGTTTCAAAAATGCAGAATGACCTGATCCCCCGAGCGATTGTCCCGGAATACCTCGGTGAAGCGCCAAGCTCAGAAGGTCGACTTCCGAGGTATGCGCAGGTACTTTATGCTCGGAAAGCGTGGGGAACTCCGCTGACCATTGGTTCGGCATGGTCTCGCTCGAGCATCTCTCTACAACGTCGTTTTCGGTACAGGAGCGATACTGGTCGGCCATAACCTTGATGATGATACCAAGGGGGTCGCTGCGCGATATCCATTCGCTTCCAGCTCGCGCGAAGCGTGAGTCGTTCCCCTTGGTTTCGCTATCGATGGGAAGGTAATTCCGGACGAATCAACAGAGACAATAAAACACTGCACCCGATCTCGCGATAACAGAACCCCGATGGAGGGATGAATCGCTAGAGCAAAGGGAATCCGGTTCCTGAATCGGTGTAAATATCGTATTGGAGGATTTGCATGCTGAGCGTGAGATTACCAAGGAATTTTTATAGTTTCTATCGAGGAAGAATGCATCGCTAGCGTCCGATCAGGACACATATTGAGCGAGCTCCGAGACGTCTTCCGGAACTCGTAGAGAAAACGCTCGAATCACAAGAAGGGCTGACCCCGGAAGAGTGCATATGGTCGTCTCGGATGAACGCAGCTCCCATCAATGAGAAACTTGGGCTAGACTCACCGCGCTCATGGCGGGAAATTCTCCGCTCGCGAACGGGCGTTCTCTGGGAGCGGATTCGACCGAATGATCTAATAAAGGTTCCTCAATTTCAAACGGAGGAAAAATAGGTTTGCATGACGGGATGAATGACGTAGAGATATCAGAGGCATTCGTTCGCGATCGCAGATGCTATCCGGCGCACACCCGAGAAATCTGAGTCACGAAATAATTCGAATGCGGATGAGCTCCTCCGACGATCAGAGCGTCTGCGCACACCGTCTGCCTTTATACAAACATTCATAAGGATGAGAATTCTGTCGAGATTGCGTCAACTATTCGCTCGTTCCGAGAGCGTTGTCCGTCACGACAGACGATCTTTCTAGCAGATGTATCACATGCTGACTATCAGCTCGAGATGGAAGAGTGCGTGATTTCCTCTTGGTCATCTTGAATCTACGCGTGTTCTCCGGCGCTCAATCTCAAGGAAGTCTGGCTCATGGGATGGCATAGGTCGAAGTTTCCTTTGGGTGAGATGAGAGGGGAGCATTCCCTCATCTAATCTGGCAGAGGAAAAACGACGTACTGAGCTCCTGGAGAACGTGAATTGGGATTCTGTGTCGAGATTTCATGACTACTACCCACGCATCCAGGCCGAAGGGGTATTTTCCAGGGACGTCCTCGATATTCACATTGCGATCCCCGCAGACGGCCCCCTTGCCGAGTGAAGTGACGAGATAGCGTAAATTCTGGGAGCGCCGTTTCTTTGAGGCACTTTCGCGCGCTCCATCTCTTCAGCTAATATCTGATCTCTCTCGCCATCATCCATCACAACGAGCTGTGAGGAGAAGGAAATTTCTTTGAGCATTATTTCGGAACTCTTCAGACACCTCGAAATTCGATGTATGGATAGATAGCTCTTGTATCGATCTAATGAAACCTCCGACCACCAGACCGCCTCGGATACTCACCGGGGAAGATCGGAACGGGTCGTTCTCGTTCTTTCGCGGATGCTCCCAAGCCCTGGCTGCAGCGAGCCGGAGTCGGTTCCGAGGGAAGTCTCGGAACTCTTCAGGAATCGCCGCATCTTTCTGAGATGCCAGAGTAGACAAGAGCAGAAGGTATTCCAAATCTTGTTCACTAACGGACTGAGCGTCGAGAACCTAAGTCAGAGGAATAAGGATAAGATCGCTCGTTGGGCCTTCTCACATTGCCCTGCCGATGCTGAGAGGAAAAGTCGGGAGATCTCAGACAGGTCTGGAGATGGCCGTCAATGGACAAGGAATCAGGAATGGACTCACTTTGAGGAACTCCGACGCATCAAACTCAGGGTCTGAATCCTGCATCGCAGATAAGAGCGTGACGAGGTTCTCGGCTTGTTCCGCAGGCGATCCGACAGCGCTCTCGTCGAAGGAGTTCTCTGAAACGCTTCGTTTTGAACGTATGCGCGATGACCGAGTCAGCAGCTGCTCTACATTGGTGGTCAATGTTCTTTTCCTCCGGAAGCGACCGTCTCGCGAGCCGCGATAGTCGTAGATTCCCGCGTAATCTTCATTTACGTTCACAACTGGATGAAGAAGGATGTAAGTCAGTCTCCGAGTGTCGGATGAAGAATCCTCAGTTGGGATCAGCATGGATATATGTACTTATTCCTTCGTTCGATAAACTCCAAGAATTATAATTTCCGCCGCGAATCTTTTGCGGACTCCGGACCCTAGGCTCACCGTGGTCGGGGAGCGCGGGCATCTCGTCATCTGGGTCGTTGGGCAGCTGTTGATAGTCATAGTAATCGAATTTCAAGACCTGGGGGATCGGCTGTTCACGCAGAGCGATTCTGCGCGGTTCCTCCGACGATGTCTGCGAGGACAAATCGAGTATAAGCGATTTCTGAATCACACAGATTTCCTTGCCGGATAACTTTTCCAATTCTCATCAGAATTGTGCAGAGCCGGGAGACTGTCGACGCTCAGAGCCTTTATGACTCATGTACCTGCTTCGCTGCGGATTCTTCGGGTGTATTTACGGTTGGAGGTCTCGTGTCACTATTGTCTTCCACTGTTTCTGCAAGTAGGATCGTTTCTTAGGAATCGAGATTCGTGGCGGGGGGAGGGACTCAATTTAGGGAAACTCCAGAGACCGGGTCTCACCGATTTCAGTCGGGAATTCTGGAGCTGGAAACGAGCGACTCCCGACAATCAACACGGACATCAAGACGGCTGAGAGACTCCTCGAGGTGGAGTCCTTCCGTAGCAGCCTGTGGAGACGAGAGCCCTCATTATTCTCCGGAGCCCTGCGTGATTATGACGACAGAGTTCCCGGGCACACACGTGTTGGTGACCTTGAGCAGGAGTTACGGAAAAGCATTTGGAAAATACGACAATTGTGAGGCTCCTCCACAAAAGAATATCGATTCCATCATTCATCTCTGGTCTCATTCTTGCAGCTTCTTCGCAGGGATGAGGATTGAGTCAAGGAAATCGTGAGCGAAAACAGCTGCTCCGAAACGGCAAGGCAAATCGAGCAAGGACGCTTCCGCGCGACCGTAATAAATTAAGGGACGCGACGTTCCTGTTTCTCTCCTCTGACGTAGCTCTGGCTGACGCTACAGATTCCGAAATTCGAGGATTAATGAAGTCTTCGTGCCTAGAACTTCCCGTCTTGGGCTTCGACCAACGCTTCCGCGCTGTTCCGATCCGGACTGCGACTCTTGACGAGCCGAGGCGAAATGGCCGCAAATAATTTGCTGGCTCGTCCAATTCCTCAAGCGAGCTAAAAACACGCATTCAGGTGTTCTCATCGATTGATTTCGTGCAGTAGGTACATCTGGGCTTGGAGCGTACCCGAGTTTCTAAGATTCGAACTCACATTTTGCGTTTGCGACCCTGCGGTTGTCCAGTGCTCAGCTTTGAAAAAAAACCGATTGAATGTCTCGGAATGTCAAGCCGACTCGAGCGGCAGCCTCCACGCGGAGTCCGTCCGTAGGAGCGATGTCGATCCGCTCAAAGGTCTCGGATCCGCATTGCGAAGCAAGATGGCAGCTGATTTCGCATCACCTCGTTGTGCTCCGGGAGCGCATGCGCGCGAAGCTAACAGGTTGCGCCGGTCCCCTCGACCTCCGGCAGAACGAATGGGTCTCCGAAGTGAGAGCTATCAACAAATTGATGGTTTGAATGGAAGCCGTTGCGGATATACCCCTCCATTCTGAATTTCCAACGATCAGCCCCCATCCATAAGGAACGTCGCGAAGGTCACCCAGCTCAGGTCAAATAAGATGTCGCTCCCGTACAGCTTCGGCGCGGCATGCTCGAGAGAGGACAGCCCACTCCCGACAGCGTTCGAGCTTGCGGGAACCGCGACCTGATTGATGGGACATGCCGGTACAAAATTTCCTCGGGATCCTAAGAATTTTGGGAGAGCTTTGATGCAGTCCCGACTCGTCACTCGAGAATCTCGATTCCATACTCTTCCTCCTCGAAGCAGCAGTATCCCGAGAGCTTGGGGGCCCAGCTGGAAGCTCTGCAATCCACGGGTCGAGAAATGCGAAAATGGGGACTGTACGGAGGGGGAATTTTTTTTCTCCCGAATGAAACACTCGAGTGATGGGAGCATTATTTGTGAGCCTGTTCAATACCGCTGGGGAGTCGGTGCACCGCGCCGGACAGGCTATGCTGTCTTTCTCCAGAACATAAGGGATATGATAATGTCGTTCTGGGGAACGAAATTTCGAGGGAGAGACGACGGGGTTTCTCTCCTCCCATACTGTCCCAGGACAGAAGATCGATGCTCCGAAGCGCCCTCCTGCTTCTGCGGCGAAACCATCGCCGGGGAAGCCTCGTGCGCGACGGATATAAAACCTCGATCGAGAGTTTGGCACGATTCCAAGAACTTAATGGAGACTAGACGTCGCTGAGCAAGAGCGACCGTGTAGTATCCCAGGAGCAAGGTCAGTGCTTGGAAAGTCCGATCGTTAGGCTAATGACCTGATCTGTGGAAATAAGGAGAATTATCTCCTGATTTAGGACCAGAATATATTCCATATAAATCTCATAGAGCGAAGCGCTCATGATTTTGGGAGCTCTCAATTATTCTAAATTACTTATTTCTCCAGAAAGGGCGGTTTATTCTCGATGCTCGAAGCAAGACGCGGGGCGATGACTTTTGGCATGCAAGGGGAAATAGTTCGCTCGGCAGGGAAGAATATTCGGGATCGTGTAAAAGTATCTCTTTCGTACAGGAGGCGAGTGGAATTTTTTCATGATTTGTTGCAGAGTCTCTCGAAAGGAATCGCAGATGTTTTGAGATCTCCCTGAAATCGGAGGAAAATGTCGGAGCCGAGGTCGCGTCACCCCATCCGAACAGCCGTTTATCGGGTTCGTCACGGCTGATTTGAAGGTCTCCTCCCGTACGCCAATGTTTGCTCTTACGTCTTGCGAACCTGTTACGTTCGGATGTTCAGGTTACAATCTAGAAAGATTTGCTATCGCTACTCGAATTACCCAACGACAGGTTCGTCAGTGAAGCGGAAAACCGTCACTTCTGATTAGATTGGATTTGATCATCCTCTGCGGCTCGCGGCCGGTATCGGTTGCTCACCATCCGTTGGTATCAAGAGAAATAGAAAACACATTCTCGACGCTGGACGCAGCTCTTGGCTTTCGTCAAGCTTTGCTCTTCAATCACTCAGAGATCAAAATCGTTAATCCACAAAAGATCCACATGTCGGATTGAACAAGGAAAAAATATCCCCTGAGCGAAATCCATCGATACCTACTCAGGATACCTGGAACACATCACAAGCATGTGCGATGGTGTCCTGGAGAATTGCGAAGTGGTCGGAAACTTCCTGGAAAGACCCCGGCGCGCAGGGCTCCCAAACAAGATGCTCGAGGTAGTCAGACTGATTCCGAAAAGGGGAACTAGAATACGCTATGATAGAGCGAGGATCACGAGTCGATGTCGAGATACACGAGCCCTGCAGTCGGCATCACACTATCCAAATCAGCATTTCTTCTGCTTTGACGAGCTCGGTCGAAATTTTCTTCGTCGGAATTCTCGTTTTCCTCATGAATGAAAGTCTCGCTGCGACGCCACGCCGTCGGAGTAATGCTCCTCGAAACATAGTGTGATGAATGTGTCCGATAGAAAGTATATACCTACTTCCAGATCAATTAGACTGAGAAGGCGAAGATGCTGGTAAAGCGTGTGGCCAAACGAACCGAACCGGCACTTGGCTGCGGTTCAAATTCTATTTTTAGCCAGTCAGTCAGCCGCTGTACTTATAAGAGATTTACAGAGACAGACTGCAACTTACGCTGGTTAACGTGAGGCTGACCATGAAGCTTGCGTCCGCGAGTCACACCCGCGATTTTGTCGCTTGTACTCGATACTTACTACATCCCTTGATGAGACTGCATCTCCGGGACATGGAATGGACTATGAACTGGACTTTCGACTGAGTGGTTCACGGTCATCATCGGTATGATCGTCGGCCACTCTAGGATACACTGTGTCGATCTGATCCTCTTTCCGCTGTCCCGGGGCAAGTGCTCCGCGAGATTCCTGGGAGCGAGCCCTGGAGCCAAAGCTCCGAGCTATGTACAGGAGTGACTCGCTCCACGCGAGTGGGGGGCGAGCTACTCACTCGGATTACGCAGTTCCAGCGGTATGATACTCGAATTTTCCAGTATGACTCTTCCCCGTAGGCAATCCGTCCAGCTAGAATCGACTCTCGATTGCATTCCTCCGTCATCCTCTCGCAAACAGATTGGTATCGATATTTTTAGAGCTGAAAAAAATTCGTTCCCAGTGAGCTAATCGAGACGCGTCAGACACCCGTAATTCGAGCCACTCGATTGGCGTTCGGATTCTTTGAGAGCGTCCCGAAGTTAGTTCCTAGCGATCCATCCAGAACGATCCGATCGATGTGTTCGGATCGCCCCAGCTCGACATGGAAGATCTGAAACGCTATGCGCAAGCTGAGCTCCAATGAGTAGTCGTCTCAATCGAGCTGAACAGACATGAGGAGCTGATTTCTAGAGAAACTCGAATAAAATATATTTATTCGGTAAAACGCTCTTAACCTCTCCAACGTCCGCATCCGATGCGATCCGGTTCTCAGTAGACACCTGAACGAGTTTCTACTGCGGCTAAAGTATATACTTCGAGAGAAAAAAGAGCCAGCGAGAGCTTTAACCGAGTCGCAGGACCCGGCCCTGGTGACACAGCTGATAGAGCGCGACGGCCTCGAACGGCCGGCAATATTCCGTCTCCTCTCGATTTCGTGCCCGTGGCTGTTGGTGGAGGTGTCATGTAACCTATTTCGAATTGCAGCAACTCTCTCTCGCTCGATTTCTCTCGCACAATCTTTATCTTTCGAAAAGTATGATTTTTGTGCTCTTTTCCTTGGTTCGTGTACGTGGCTTGATCCACTGATTGGCTCGACACGATCTCGCAAGCCACTATATATTTTTGGTCGCTGGCTATCAGCTCTACCTAAGTGAAGTTTTTTACAAGCTTAAACCCTATTCTCGAGCTGCGGGGATATTTGATCTCGAAATTCCGGGCGTTCACCCTCCCATGCCGCTTCAGTCGCCATTCCTTGTGTATACAGAAGTTTCCATTGGCTAAGTGAAATGCATCAGTAGAGCCATGGTCGCAGCACTGAGACCGCCAGCGATGGGCAAAGTGAGAACCCACGCGGCAACGATCCCTCGAAACAACTTCCAGTCGACGGCATTCGTCGACTTCACCCAACCTACGAAAACGATCGATCCCACCTGGTGATGGAGAAATGGTGGGCATCAATTAGACAAGCACGCGGTTTGAAAATCCGCGTCGCTTCCGAAATTCGTTGGTCACCCGCCTCCGCCTAAATTCTAGATCCGCCACTGATGGGGATCCCCCGACTGGGCAATCTCACCTTGCAGTGGGTTGTAGACACCGGAAGCCCGATTTTAGACGCTAAGAGGACCGTGGACGCCGCGCCGATTTCGATGGAGAACCCGTTCGACGGAGTGACCTGGAAAATCCATCATTATTCATCCTTCGTCCCCGGCCGAGAGATACCGAAAAGCGTCTGAAGGATCAGACGCGGCTTTGAAATAGCCTCACCTTCGTCAGGTCTTCGCCGATGGTCTGGATGACCCTTCTCCCCCAAACCCAAAGTCCTATCGAGATGCCGACTCCACCGTATAGAAGTATTCGAATCGGGGTTTCGGACGTTTGTTCAACAGTTTTTTCTTTGTAGATCAGAAACAACGCAACGAGCGGTCCAATCGCGTTGGACACGTCGTTGCCACCGTGGGCGAAGGAACCGAAAATAGCCGTCAGCACCTGGAGGAACGAGAACAGTTCCGCGGCCTCGGGGGGCTCCTCCGGTTTCTGGGGTTCCTCTCCCTCCTTCCGGGGTTCTAGCATGGCGACTTCAAAGCTGGCAAGGGATCGTCGTTTGCAACGGTCACATCCCTTGCGACAGCGTTTGCGTCGATTGGGCGGTGCTTGGCGTTCTTCTGTCTCTGGACTGAAGCTTACTTGCGGATGGTAGATGATGGGAGGCCTGGTCGTGAAGTTTTTCAATGGGGGGGCGATCGTGGATGAGCACGTTGACTGAATGGAGTTTATCGAGGTGATGGTTTCCTGGTTGTGATCGATGTTCACGTGCACGGTGTCAAACGAGATCGATTCCTTTGTCACGGACCCGTTCTTCTCGCCGATCATCGGTGAGAGGACCTTGGCAATGATCTTGGCGCGCAAACGAGGCACCACGACATACCAGACGAGGAGGGCTACGGCGCCTGCCATCGTCGCGGACAGGCCGAGAGCCGCTCCGGGAGAGATGAGATGGAAGTAGAGCACCTCGGGTCCGTCCAACAGTATCGAGATCACGTTGACGAAAACTGTGAAGGCGTAGAACACCGGTAGGGACCTTAGTCCCGATTCTAGGGGGTTGCGTTCGTTCAAGATGAGTCGTTTGATTGCGTAGAATATGAGCGCCGAGCCCATTCCTGAGAGCACGGGCGAGATGAACCAAGACATGACGATCTGTCCGAGCCCCATCCAACGAATTCCCTCGAGACCCTTAGCGACGAGCGTGAACCCGAGGACGGCTCCGATAATCGAATGCGTGCCCGATATCGGCAGCGAGAAAAAGGTCGCGATGATGTTCCAGCAGGCTGAGCCTACCAGAGCGGCCAGATTCCCCTTCATGAGCAGCTCCATTTCGTTATGATAGATGCCCAGGTCGAATATTCCTTTACGCACAGTGTCCGAAACTCTGTACCCGATGAGAATGGCGCCGGAGATTTCACAGATCGTCGCTAATACGCAAGCTTGCCGCAAACTGAGAACCTTCGCCCCGACCGAGGTCCCGAACGAGTTCGCGACATCGTTCGCCCCCACCCCAAACGCCAAGAAAAAGGCTACGATGAAGCCGACGAAAAGAAGCACGAACGACTCGTCCGAGAAATCGATCCACTCGAACATGTTGACTCGGTGCGATGAGAATCGTTGGAATCGATGATGAAAGAAAAAAAAATCGTTCCACGATAACGTGGGTTTCCGATTCGCTACGAAATCACGCAGTCGAGGGGCACAATCGGATGTTGATGTTGCGAGGGCATCCTGAAGGTCGAAGACAAGCTGAAAGGGACAACGACGCGTCAGGAAAAGACTCCAAGGACACCGCTGTTCGCTGAGAACGGCAGCGAGACGAAGAACAAAATCACCGGCTAGCACTCAAATCGTTATGCGCGAGAGCACCCCTCCGAGAGAGAGAGAGAGAGGGTCATTTGTTTTCCAGTCTCCGTTTCCCTACCCAACACAAAGAGCTCGAGGACGCTTTGCCATGTCCAGGACATCCCACGCGCAGAGCTCGGAACGGTTCACCACACGCGTCACGCCAGGAAGGCACGCATACAGAACGAAAAAAATAGGAACGACCTGAATGCACAGCCGCGCTGGATCGGATGGTTCCAGCGGGATGATAGCATTCGACCGGAAAACTTTCATTTGAAGCGAGGGGATGTGGACAAGTATTCCCCGAACCAGTATTTTTGTATCCCCGTCGGACGTTCGCTCCTCCAGAACCACCGCATCACGTTCTGATCGCCGCATCCGACAGGCAGCCGATCACGATCGGAACGTGAATCTCCCCGACCACGTCCATGACGACGAATAATGTCGGGAAGACAATTATTGAGGTTGACCCAATAAGTTATTTTTCCTTCAAGCACGCGCTTTTCCTGTGATAAGCTATAACACTCAACATATGATGACCATATGGAAAAACGAGAGAGCGGAATCTGCGCTTCGGTCGAGTTTTCTCTGTGTGCCCCCTGGAAATACGGTCTTTCAATGAGCTCTCAGAACTGTGTTTACGCTTTGAAGCGTTTCCAGAGACCAGATGAATCACTTTCGGTTCTCTCGGTCCAGTGCGATAGACAAGCTGAACGACTTGAATAGGCGATCAGCGGAAACCGACGCTAGCAATTTCAATGGACTCGGATTCGTTTTAGCGTTGTCGGTCTCAGCGTATACCCGTACATTCGTTCTTTCACCGACTCGAACAAGATATGGTTGCTTGAAACAAAAAACTTTGAGTTGAGACCGTTTGACAAACGAGGAACTGAGGCACTACCGCAGAACACGTCATGCAGTCTGAGGTACAGGTCCGCTGGCGAGCGTGTCGACAGAAAGAGCCGTACCTCAGACCGATAGGTCCTGTATTCACATAAAGAGGAGTGTGAACGAAATCAAGACGGAACGCTCTCTAACTCGTCCTTTGGCCAAGTTCCTATGGCAATCAACAGCTATGTCTATTGTTCTGCGCGCTCGAAATATTCCGTTTCAAGCTTTCCGAGCTCTTCCCAGCGACGTCGGTGGCTCAATTGACGTTTCGTTCATCTGGAGACCGAAATTCGAGTTTGTCGTGTAGAATTCCTCGTCGAGCTTCCCCGTAGGTTGCCCGCGTCCGAGAGGCCTTCATGCACCGTCCAGAGAGAGTCTACGCTCACTCAACCAGGCAACGGCGGGGAATCAGACAGTTACGACTCGATACAGGCGATAACGATACCGCCTAGATCTATAATTAGTCGTGATTGAAAGTCGGGATTTTCTAGGCTTCAGACTGGCTCATCCGAGCCCAAAGCTATGGCCCGTCGGTGTCTGAACAGAGTGCTTTGCCAGCCGCCACAGCGACAGCCTCAACGGTCCAGTCGGCGGCGGAGGGCAGCCAGATCTTGTCTCCGCCAGTCGTCGTTTGGCGAGAGGGCAGCCTCTGTACCACGTGTGAGCAAATCGGGCAGGAGTCGACCGAATCCCGACTTTCCCCGCTGGTGTGCCATCCAACGAGAGCCTCCGCTCCGGCTGACTCTATAATAGTCTACGAATATCCGACGCCGGTTGGCGAAACGTGGTTCGACGGGAGCGGTCAGGGACAGGTTGACAGTCGCTCGAGCATGAGCGGATTCTGAAAAATTCCTTCCGATATATCCTGGCGGTTCCCGGCGGGGGAACGCTCGTTAGGCTCGAGAGGGACCTTGCGGAGAAGCTTCGTGCACTGTCGACACACTCAGGATCGGACAGTCCCACATTACGCATGACGTTTGAGAACATCGCATGCGCGAGAAGTGTCGGATGGATTCGTCTGGCTCTTCCTTACACAAGCGGATTTCCTCGCCGAGCGCGCCACTGAGTCGGGCGTTCCGCGCACTCAAACCTTGGCCGCACTGTTCGCTTCGGACGACAAGTGGCTCGGCGACTTCTTACCCGAGCATGCGACAAAGTGAATGATTACGAGCGAGGCCGGTTGGCAACATCAGTTGATAAACACTCGGAAGATTCGGGGTGTGACTGGCGTCGAAGCCCGAATCAAAATTCGCTCAAACTCACAGATCACGCGGAAGAAGACACTCCCTAGCAGAAACTTCGTTGGCGAGAAGCAAGGTTCTCAGCGAGCGGTTCCGCTCTGCGTGTGTCTCTACGGCTGATCGCTCTCTCCTACAGAGGTCTCTCGCCCGGTTTTCGAGACTCGAGACTTCTTTCCATGTCCTATATACCAGCGAGCTCGGAGACTTCTGTCGAACAATAGCTTCGAATGCGGTGGTAACATTGCCAATGACGAACACCTCACAAATCGCGGCGACGAACAGAGAGAAGTCGACCTACCTGCAGCTCTCTTTGGAGATTTTCACCAGCTGTCTCTGTTTCTGACGGCGCCAAATCCTTTTCTGAAGCTAGCACGTGCACAAGTTCACGTGGTAATAACTTATTTCGAATCGGGTCTGCCAGCGCGAACTGAAGTACACCCTGAACCCTTTCCTCGACCCTCGCTCTTTGTACTCCTGGCGCTCCACGCGCGCCATCCACGCTGGTTGGTTGGCTCGACGGTCGGTCGGTCGGTCCTCGCGTCCATCCGTCCGTTCGTCGGTGGATCTGTCGCTCGCAGGGTTTATTTATTTTGAAGCGTTCCGACGCCTCAAACGATCGGATGACAACTCGACTCTCGCGTAGTATTCTTATTGCGTAATTTTCGATTCGACGACACGGAATCGAAATAGACAGTGAGCTTCAGCGCGAACGAGATTATCCCAAACCGCGGTGTGCCAACCGTGACATCGTCGCGGGTTGTAGGAGGTTGAAGAGCTTCTTCCATCAGGGCTGAGACACGTCGCATGTTGTTTTTATCACCGGAAGCGGGGAACAGACCGCAAGAAATCGTGAAGGCCTCAGAGGAGGAATAGAAACCGTCACTGACTCGATTGATCGACTCGAAAATAGAGACGGCGGCCAGCCTCTGTACGAGTCGTTGCCACCGATGAGATTCGTCGCGAACGGCACTTCCGAATGCAAAGGTGTTGCGCTGAGGATCGCCCCACGAATTTCATGCGAGAGACATTTCTGGATGATTCCCATATTCCCGGTCCCCGACAGCTTGATGACGCCGTAGGTCCATTTTTCGGAGATGGCTCGCGCAGGGCGACCATTTCCGATGAGCCGCTCCATTGACCTCTCAAGCAGAAGAGTCGCTCGGGGAATGGGATCTTGCACGGCAACTTCCAAAAAACTATCGTTCTCCAGTGGGAGCGACCCGGGAAGTCAAACCCGATTGATGAAGGCTCCACTGGCGCGGCTTTCTCGCGGTAGGAATTACGTCCCACCCTCGCTGTTTTTGATGATTCCTTTATGGGTAGCGTAAGATAAGCTTGATAGATCGATCATCGGGAAACAAGCTCTGAGCTCGGGACTTGCGCTCGATCAGATGTTTGCTCTCATACGCGATTTCTCCCACATGGGAAGTGTGCAGCTCGCACTGATCCCATTCCGGGAATCGAGACAGAAGCCCCCGGCCATCGTGGAGTCTTCGGAGATCAACATGCGGAAAGAAAAGCGAGTGCCAGGATCCGTGATATTTGAGCCTGTGATCTGAACCCTTTTTCCTAGCTCGCTACCTGATGAATGATCAAGACGGAGTTCTCCGGTGGACATTGAGGCTTCGTCCAGTGTACCGTAGTGCACCGCCATGGCACACCGACGCTCTACGGGGATGAGCTCTCACAACCAGTTCCGTATCAAAAGTAAGATCCATCGATACGTATGTTTGAAGAAATAACGGAGCACTGAAATTCAAGGTACAGGCTGTGCCCGCCTTCCATTCAATGGATGAACGAATGAACGCATCGTGCTGAGCGTCGCAGGCAATAATACATGAAGGCCCCCTACCAGGTCAACGCGATGTGGAGCGACATTTCGGAAAGTGAAATCATCATGTCGACCCGTGAGTGTGAATCGTTCCTCACAGAGGGAGCGGGGGGGAGCCCCTCCGAGAGTCCGCTCCTGTCATCGCTATCCCGAGCCAGTGGGGACATCAGCTGCTTTCTCAGCTGATCGTATTGAATGGTTCGCTCTCATTAACCTCAGTATTCGTGGGGTCCTCCGCGTTCGAAATTCAAAATCTTCTGCTCCGGATCACTCTCAGCTCGTACTGAGACGCTCCATCTTGATTTGATCGTGCCATTCTCAAAGACTCGGGTTTTTCAGGCCGGTGATCATTAGCTGAGCTCGTCTACCCTCGAGCCCGAGATGGCTCTCCCATGCAGTGCGATGCAAGTTGCGCGCCTTCTCGTTGCCGAATCGCATAAAATGTTGGGGGTTCCGTCCCGGGGCTATTCCACGGGACGAAGGGAAACGAATCATTACAAGGTGAGTTTGTTGACTTCAAGCGCGTGCGGAACCGGCGCTCCCCCAGATAGTAGTGACAGCGTCGAGGATGCGCAATCGAATCGGCTTACCATTTTCAGACCCTTGGCGTCAAGAAAGAGAGCTCCAAGAAGGAAATCCGCGAAGCTTACGTTCGTCTGAGCAAGAAATTTCATCCCGACTTGGGAGGTTCAGCTGAGAAATTCGCCTCTCTGAACAGAGCGTACCAGGTCAGAAAAATCCTCAATTTGCTGCCACTGGCCCCTGCGGTCCTGATCGCTCTTATTTGAGGACGAGTCCCACTCTTTGCTCTGAGAGGATGGCAGCGACATATTTTGTGGATAAAAGAAACAATCGATTCCGCAGGTGCTATCCGATGAATCCTCGAGAGAGTCCTATGACTCCGGGTATGGCGATGCTGCGAGAAGGAGCGAATGGACCACTCCCGGAGCCAAATCCAGGAATTTCTACGATATATATGGGAATCCTGGCGCCGCTCCAAGAGCCGGAGCTAGCGAAAGTGAAAATTACTACGGTGGGTATCTCTATTGCCGAAGCTAGCGATCGAAGCCCGGTGGATGAAGGAAAATTGGATCTATCCGGAAATTTTTAATCGAGTTGAGAAAAGTTCCTCCACAGACTTCTTCCTCGTATGGGTTCCTTGCGAATTCGAGACATATCCCGGCAGCATTTTGATTCTCGCAGGTATCCGCGGCGTCAGGAGGATATCGAACATGACGATCGTTTGCGCATGCCTGGTCGTCATCGTCGTGTCAGGAGTCTCGTACACGATAGGCGTGACAGCTCTGAGTAAAATCGTACGGGAATTCGCGACCTACACTATAGTTCATCCAATGCTTTTCCTCGGACGTTGGACAGTCCTTTCGACCACAATTCTGCTGTTTACAGTTCCGTGGCAGGGAAAATATGGTGCAAATTCTGATCTCAAAGATTCGTTTCCTCTACAGCGCGACGAGAAATTTAAGAAGCTCACTGCAATTCGTCTGAGGCAAGAAGCGGTTGCTAGGAAGAAATATGAAAACATTGAACGGACCCACGCTTTGCAGCTCTTCCGGGATGAAGTTGAATCCCAAGAGATTCCGGACTTCAGTGGGACTTCGGTGAAGGTTATATGAGCAACCCGGATCATCGAATTCTTCGTGAGGGGAAGAGTCATGAGACAAGCTCGTCGAGCTCGGGAGTGGATGGAGAGGAAGCGCTGGGGCGATTCCCGAGAGCCCGTCTCTCTTCAACTCTTTTCCCCGAGGATCGCTCGTCGGGGCCCTGAATTGATAATGTGATATAGCGGATGACTCCGAATAAAAACGAGGGAGGAAAGTTCACTTACCGGAAGCCCGTGTGTCACAAATTTTTCTTCGTACGGAGCGCCGGATATTATATTCACCGGGTCCGCATGAAAGTCCTCGAGGGTGACCTAAGATGCTTCAATGATCAAGTACATGTGAGTGTATCCCTGCGAATCGTCGGGAACCTCACTTGATTAGTTCTCGTTGATCATTCCTCTCAGCTCGACATGAGCTTGCCCGTTCAGAAGATTCTCGCAGAGCTCTACGCACACCACTGCCGATTGCTTCTCCCGGCGACCGCAATCGCGAAGTCAATGTGAATGGCCGTGGCATCTCTGCTCTTGATTCCCTCAAGAATTCCCAATCATTAGTGTCCTCACAAGGGGACTGACCACGGGGCTGTCGGCTTCGAATAGGTTTTATAGGGAAGACGATCAAGGGGTTCTGCAACCTCACCAGCGAGTCAATGGAAGCTTTTTTAAATTTTCGCGCGCAATCCCGCCAAAACTCCGTCGCGCCGTTCGAACGTCGAGCTCGTTCGATGGCTCAGACAAGGCGGTCAGGAGGGAACCCTGAAGTTTTCGTCTGATCAGTGCGTCCCAACTCGTCGAGACGCTTATTATACTCTCGTTGCTGCTGTGCGCTGTGCTGGTGTTCGCTGTCATGGCTCCCCCCCGGCAGAAGAAGAACGTGGGCCCTCTCCAGGTGCGCATAGCCAACGCTTGCAACGACAGCTTGGAAGATATCTTCGACGATAAGAAAGGTCCGGGAATCTTTCCCATGATAGTCTTAAATATGACTTGTCGCACGGCTCCCGAATCCATGACATCTTTCATTACATCAGAGTTATAAACTCCTGATCTCCATCGCTTCATCGACCCGCCCTGACGAACTTGCCTCTGGGAGCGAGACTTCTCCGAGTAATTCATCGTTGACTTTCCGCAGATCTTGTGCAGTTCGAGAGCGGAGATGTCAAGGCCACGGTCTCACGGTGTTGGGCTCACGACGCCTCGGACGAAGATAAAGAATTTCTGTTCGGACTGACAGAGAAGAACATGAAAGATTTCTACGAGAAATCTAACTGGGGATGGAACGAATCTCAGAAGCGGAAAGAACTCACGAAGAAAACTTCCCAATATCTCATCGCTAGAGGTGAGTCGAGCATGGAAAACTCTTGAATCGCTAGCTGATGATGCGTACCCTCACTCTACTGAGAATTCACCCGTCGTCGAGTCGGCCGCGTCTCCGAGAATACGTACGTCAGCATCCTATCCGATGCTGTCGCTGACCCGTCTGTCCGCTCCCTCTTAAAAAACTTTTGGAGAGCTTCTTTTTCTGCTCACAGATCCAAATGGGAGAATAGTGGCGTTCGTTCATTATCGATTCGATATGGATTTCGATTTGCCTGTCCTCTATTGCTACGAAATCCAGCTGATCGAGGAGGTTCAAAGGCGCGGCCTCGGAGGACATCTGATGCACATCCTGTATAAGCTTGCAGAAAGGTGAGAATACATGAACTAGCTGGTGTCGTAGTCTACAACCATCGAACCATTTCAATCAAGGGCGTACGTAGAGTCGAGAGCTACGTGCACGGTTGCGCGGATTCCGTTTCGCCATTCAGCTCGGTGAGACGAGGGAATATCATTGCGTCCTTCTGCGAGAGTCCGACCCGGGGGGGCTTGAGTGCCCTCGATTATTGCAGGGAGACTCGAATCCCGCAGAAAGCATTCTCTCGAGTGTATCGGTGATCTATCGCTCTGGAGACCTACGAGAATTCATTAATTGCAGATTTAAGATGAAGAAAGTCATCCTGACGGTTTTCAAGCACAACCCGCAAGCTCTGAATTTCTATCAACAAAAATTGAAATTCCGTCTGGATGCCACAGCTCCCAAAGAGAATCACATAGACTACACGATTCTATCGAAAAACGTGGAACGCGTCGTATGAATGATTGTGCTTTATTGGATTTTGTGAATAGTTGAAAATATACATTCATATTGTACATCTGTTCATATCGCAGCTTGCTCGGAAAGATGATGATTGCTGGAGGAAAGATCGACGCGCCTGATGTTGCTTTCCATAATAAATTTGTCTTCTGCACTTCAGATCTTGATAGAGAGATCAGGGACTTGATTCAATCGACGGTTTCGTTGACCATGTGGCCCTATGTCGATGAAATCGGCGCATCGATCCTCTTCTCCTATGCTGATATGGTGGGCAGTGACTCATGCAAGTTGCGAAATAACTCAATAAATTTGTGCTGTCTGCGAAAAGTTGTACATATATTTATATTCCGTCATACTTCCCCTGGAGCCGTTCCCCTTGGCGAGACCCTAAATAGGGGGAAGAACGAACTCGATCCGGAACGCCACAAGATGAATTTCTTTCTATGCAATCGGGATGCCTCGAAGTGTATTGCTCCACCTCGACAAAAAGTGTCGAAATCTCCCCCGACCTATCCTCTTGCTAGGATGTTTACCTCCAGTCTCGGAACGGCTCCGCAACATTGGGTATGAGTCCACAGCTGTTTCCGATGCTCCGCCACGCTTCGTCTCGATTCCCAGTCAAAGGCGACACCCGCTTCCTCTGACCGCGACGTCTGCTCGTGGCCACGAAACAATTAGCTCCGCAGAAGTTCCTCTCGTCAGGTCGGAATCAAAATGCGATTCGATGAAATCTGAGCAGAGCCTCTGACCCCATTCCGAGAACCATAAGGGAAAATGATTCCCGGGAGTGAAATCGCTCGTATTTTCGGAAACGCCTCCCGCTGTTCACGTAAGCGCTCCCCGAAATCTAGATTTTCGTTGTTCCGAATTCCCTCAGGTGGGGGATCTTCGTCTGCTCATTCCACCTCGGAGTCGAAATCGGCAGTCGGTCTTCTGGAACCCACATGCATTCGGGTCACGTCATGCGCGGTATCGACAAAAGGTTCCCACCACAAACGGAATGGGAAATATCACGGAATACCTTTATTGTTTCTTTTGGCTGACGAATGCCGTCGTGAGACCGAAGTTGGCAGTGTTTCAACGATCTGTATAGAACGATCGTGGCGACGCAGTTGCTAGATAAATATGTTACTCCTCAGTGACAGCTCGGCGCTAGTCTGTCAGAGCACCGAGTCTCCCGCGTAGGGAGCTCGAATGAATAAATAGCTACCTCTAAATATACTATATAAAATGGAGTATAAAACCTCTGACTGATAAATTATACAGTAAACGAAGCGCCGCGGAGCTTCATTGCAGGCAACGACAACATCTCCCGCTTATCCAGTCCGTGGTGCGCACCAACAGGTCCAGATAGAGCGTCATAGCTCCGAAAACGTATTCGTCGTCTTCGAGTTTCAAATTCGACCGACCCATTATCGAGACACTGTCGGCCAGGAGGTACAGGATGCTCAGGACGCAGAGTCCCAACGAGACCGAAACGAGCTCCGGTGACTCTTTCGAGTAGCGGTAGAGCACTAGATGGGAACCGATCACCGACACCATGATCACGAGAACAGAAGTCCAACCTGGAACGCGAAACGATGCTCAGCTTCGGCTCGGCACCGTCCGATAAACGGTCCTTCGACTTCCCTCAGGCAAACTGGTTAGCATCGGACCGAGACAATCATAATAATCACGACCGCTACCGAGAACGTCTGGAAAGTGTCCAAATCGTCGTCGACTTACTCAGAGCGTTCCATCGCTCAACGCAGCTGACCAGTGAAATGAAAAGGGCCGCTACGGTGAGTGTCCCAAATACGAAGATTGCTCCGTACGATTCAGACGCCGCGGTCACCGTAGGAATCACGAGAATCCATGCCAACGTAAAAACCGCGAGCGCTCCGAGATTCCAAGGCACTTTCCGGTGGAGTCCGAAACACGCGGTGATGCACACAATCACTCCAAGATACACTCCCATGATGACGAACGTCTCGTTCTGGTCCTGTAGGAAGATGCGGAGGTTCTGGCTCCACAACGGCAACAACGAACACAGCGTGATGATGCCCCAGTGAATGGCGAGCACCATGTAGGTGCCCTTCAGAAAACGGTTTCTGCTCTCGTCGTCTGACAGGTGTGGCATTCTGGCTCCTTGTTCTCTGGCGTTTTGAGAACAGTGTTCGATTCTCCACACTTGATCGCGGCTCGGCTGGAAACGATCGCTGTGTACACAAGAAGAACCAACACAAGGAATTTCCTTATGGAGCCTTTTGCGGATAGATCGGACGAGCAGCGATTTGACAGGAAGTACACGAAGCGCGAATTCTTCCGAAGTTGTGACGAAACACGACACTGGAGAGGAGGTTCCACTACCCTCTGCTAAGGGAAGAACGGCCACTGCACAACTTCAGAGTGGATCTGCCACTTCGTTCGTTCGTCCGTCACTTCGTCCATCGATCTGTCCGCCTTTCTGTGGATCTTCCCGTCACCATGACTGCCCACTGGTCCAAGGTTCAGAATAATTGAATCTTCGGAAAAGAGGGAAGCGGAGAGAGCTGAGAAAGAGAGCTCTTCCGGAACTTGGCGGTAGCGAGGGTGGCGGCGGGACACAGAACTTCGACTACCTGGCTAATCCATGAGCACAGACTTCTGGCTCTCGGATAGGCTCACCAGGGAGGGCGTGGGGCCTCCCTGCGCGCGCACAGAAAATTTTACGCGTTCACCAGCATCGTCGGTAGCGGCGGGAGTATCAGCACCATCCAATGGATTCGGGGCTTCGGATGGCAGCGACAGGAGCATGGATCGCTGCTCCCGAAGGATGACAGTTTCGATGAAAAGCGCGTTAGCCGTATGATCAGGTGTCCCCGTGTCAACGGCACGGCGCCCGTCGCGCCGGCCACAATGTTCGGAATGCTGACGTGCCTTCCCCGTATCGATGGAGTGCTGTGTCAGACCTCTTCATTTGTTTCCTCGCCGACGAATAATGATTTTTCATCGCAAGCGATGCTAGTCGATTCCAATCAAAGGAGGTGAATAAATTCTTAAGCCCGGTCAGAATTCGAGTCGCAAAGCGGCGAGCCCATTTTCCGACTACGCGATGTAGACGTCCAACTGGTCAGAAGTTTACTTCGCTGGACGACGCAGTCCGAGGAGCGGAAGTCATCAAGGAATAATCGATCTGCTCTCACTCTCGGGAGGGCTTCACGGTGGTTGTTTCAGGGATGAAAATCTAATCATCGAATCATACCCTATGGGACTATGCATGAGTCGGAGACGGGTTTCGAGTTGCGACAGAAAGAATCTTGAAAAACTTTCCGTTCGCTCCGATGTCCAATGGCAATATTCCGGTTGCGAGTACTTCGCATGTCGGACTCGATGTTTCGCGCCCGGACCGGTACAGAACTGCGGAAGTGGAAACAGATGAATAGCTCTGTCTACTAACTGTGTCACGTCTGTAACAGAGACCATGAGGAAGTATCGCTCGCTTCGGATGTTCATCACTTGGGAGCGTCGGAGATTCGACACCTGGGAAACAGCTGTCGGCCACGCTCGATAAGAATCAGGAGGAACTCGAGTTTCGAACATCAGAACAAATGTATCAGATGGCAGAAGCTTTAAAGAGAAACAATGTTTCAACAGATCCATTGAAAATGTTTCGTAATGTCCCGGAATCAGCGGACAGGACTCGAACAAGGAGGCTGACGGCCCAGAGCCTCGCTGTTACCGTTGGGCCTCTCTCACGGGAACGAAGCGATGTGATGGGATACGAGGAGGTCAGTATGCTCTGAGGAAACTCCGTCCTTGATCGTCGACGAACGCTGAGACAGAACGCTCTTGCGTAGCACGAGCCTTCTGAATGTTGCGATTCGGGAGGCGATTCATGAACACAGGATCGAGATTGATTTTGATGACTCATGTCAGGGACACTCGAACCTTCTCTCTGGCAAGTCCTCGGATCCGATTCTAGTTGATTGTGATAATTGACCTCCTGGACATTTTTTCTCGAAATTAAAAATACAGCTCATTGTCAGAGACAGGTTATTCAGCTTGGACAGCAGGTGCTCAAATTGGTCGTTCTTGTTTGCCTCGCGTCTGAGTCCACGAGCAGCTCGATTCGGAGAGCGCATGGGCCCTCTGACGGAGTCAGATCGATACGCCGGGGGAATTCATCCTCGGCCAGCTTCACGTTGGCTTCGAGGTTCTGCGGTATCAACCGCGATAGAGCCATTTTGAATAGAACCATAGAAGCACCACCTTTCCGGCGAATCTTCCGGACGATACCAAATCGCTACGCTCCAATGTTTTCTCCGCTCGCTTTCGGGACGGGAATAAAGTGTGATCGCATCGGAGTGGACCAAGGTCGGGTTTCGCGACGTTAGATTAGCGCGAAGCGTCGGAGTTTATGTCTGGAAGCGGGCCGATCTTACCTGAATAGGCTGATTAACGAAATTTCCTGCGTGGAACCGCATCAGACATACGTCTTCTCGGAGGGAAGCGCTCGATAGGCTCAAGTGTTATATCTGCCTGGGCAATCCCAAGAAGGACCTTTGACCAGAGACAGACACCTGGGCTTCCATCGGATCACGTTTCCAAGTTTCCTTTACGTCGATTTAGCGCTCCGACACGCTCCGTAGATACGAAACCGATCACGGAAATCGTACTGTGGAGATCACTGTTAGCTGATCGTGTTCTAGACACACGTTTAGGTCCTGGTGAGCAATTGGCATCAGCGCTACCCGAACCCCTTCTGTCCCCAGGGCCGGATCTCGCTCTTCTCGGGTTCTCTAGAGCTAGAGGAACTGACATTCCGCTTTCCTATGGTCGTGAATCGATAAATCAGCGCTCGTTTGGTTTCGGAGTGTAACTCGAGAGAATCAACGATGAATTTGGAATTTATTTACAGCAAAACTTCCGGAACAGGGATCATGTCTAGTCCGAGCTTCACTAGAATCTATTGATTGTTTCCATCTTTTTGCTTATTTCTTCCCCAGTTTCTCTCTCACTGTGTATTTGCATCTTTTCACTATTCCTTATCATATTATCTTCTCGTGCGAATGTTGTTTTAGCCACGGAAATTTCAGAACAACCACAATCGCCATCTCCCGTCCAGGAATCAATCAGGCGATCAGTCAACCGAATTGAGCTCCTCAACGGCGCGACGTCCGTTCGCAAGAGGAGATGAAGGAGGAGTTCTCTTCAGATAAATACAACACCGCTCCATTGAAACTAATGTACAAACGGGAATCCCGCAGTTTCTTCTCCCGACGCATCTTTCGATTTGCAGCTGCTCATAGTTCGTCACGAGGTCCGTGCTCGTCATCTTCTTGTTTCTCCTCGTCTTCTTGAACATCCTCAGCCGGGGCCTTTCCGTAGTCGCCGTCGCTTTCGATGAATTTCTTCAATCCCTCCAAAGTGCGTTCTCCATTGTACTCCACGACCTCGTTGGTCTCCTTCTTGTAAAGCTTCAAAGTTGGGAAGGAGCCGACCTTGGTGTGCTCGAGTTCGTTGGCGGTAGCGTCGAGTTTGGCGATGACGACATCGTCTTGATCCTTGAAAGCCTCACCGAGCTGGTCGTAGATGGGCACCAGTTGCTTGCAATGTCCGCACCACGGGGCGTAGAACTCGACGAGGACCTTCTTGGATTTGTCGAAGGCGATCTCATCGAAGTTCTTGGCGACGAGGACCTTGACGGGTGTGCGATCCCAGTCCTCGGGGAGCTCCTGGGAGAGAAGGTGTTGCTTGACTTCGCCGCTGAGAACGCCCTGGACGAAGGCGGAAACGGCCGCGGGGTCGAGGTTGGTTTCGTCCTCGGGCTTGAACTTGGCCATGTCGTCTTCGAGACGGATCATCCTCATCTGAGGCTTGTCGGACTTCTTGATTCCGAAGAAATCGAGAATCCTGCTGTGATCGTCGTTTCCGGTGTTGATCGTGACGAAAAGAACTTTGCCTCGGAACTGCTTGGCGCTCTCACGATAGTTGTTGGAAACGGCGTCGAAATCGCCAGCCTTTTGATCGATGAACAGAAGGTTGTGACTCTTGATCGGACCACCGAAGATCTTTGAAGCGGATTCGTGAGTGAAATCAATAACAAGTGGAAGGGAGTTGGCGACAACGAAGTCCTTGACTTGATCGGCGTTCTCGACCTTGTCAAGAACGTTTCGTCCTTCGTCGAACTTCTTGAAGAGGACAACTTGACCGTCTTGAGCCTCGGCAGCCGCGATGACAGCGTCCTCAGAAGCGATGGCGAACGGAAAATCGTCGCTGGTGGCGGCGACCTTGGAGAACGTCTCAGCGGCTTCAGACTTCTTGTCCTTGAAGCAACCGAGAACGAAGACCTCATTGGCTTCCTTGAAAGCAGCGAGTTCATCGGCTGTGGCGAGCTCGGTCGCAGGAGGGCCAGACTTCTTCTTGAGCCAACGGATGATCTCGGGTGCGGTGCGTCCTCCATTGTATTCGACCGGTTGACCTTCACGGAAGAGTTTCAGGGTCGGGTAGCCTCGGATCTGGGGGAATAATCGAAAGATGTTATTTTTTCGCGACTCGATGTCATTCCAGAGGCTACTCCTCAAAATTCTTCCATTCATTGACGGGACCCTGTTGGACGAGCAATACGGGATTCCTTCGAATTCATTTTTGAGGGAAAGTTTCAATGAGCTCACCTCGAAACGTTCTCCGAGTTCCGTTTGTTCGGTGGCATCGACCTTGCCGAGTTTCAGCTCGGATCCTTCCTCAGCCAACTCGGTGGCGGCCTTGGCGTACTCCGGGGCTAGAGCCTTGCAGTGTCCGCACCATGGAGCATCTGCGATAGAAAAGGGGTACGTTCAGCGGATGAAATCGAATTCGGTCTTTTTCTCTCGTCCTGACTCCGGTTCCGGCCAAAATCTGGGGAGATCCCCAGTTTTCCAGAATGCGACATTGATATCAAGAGAATTAGCCGGAGCGCTCCACTGGACTTCGTTGCATCTGCATCTCAATTCACAGGAATCAGAGCACGGAGAACGTGAATCTTGACAATGCGCTGAAGTAGCCGGCGGATTGGTCACCGACGGATTCGGCAGCAGCATGTCCGCATCTTCTGTTCAACTGCATACAAATGCTGTGCTAGAGGGTCGCCAGCGGTTATGCTGCTATGGCCAAGATGAAAGTTCTCTATTGTGCTTTTGTTCGTAACAAGTGTGCCAACGCGATAGCTTCCAACAGGGTAAAACTCCTTGGGATAACAGCTGGTCGCACGTGAGGAGCGATGCACCCCACTGAGATCTCCGCATGCTGCATACGTCCGAACATGACGATCTGATGGGCGCGTACATGAGTTCCGATGAGGTCCTTCACTTGGGATCAGAGGTTTGATTGGAAGAGTATTTCCCGCAGACTTTCCCTTCGATTGTAAATGCTACAATGGAATCGCGCTCAAAATGAAAGGCTGTAGCGCCTCTCCGAAACGGGTGAATCTTGAATGGAAACGTTCTACCGCAACATGCCCCGTCGATGGGAGCAAAGCCCTCCCGGGTTCAACGGCCCACGTCAACCGGTACCGGCGAACCACGCGTCTCTTTGAGCCGAGTTCTCTGAAGCAACAAGTTTGCGACTCTCCACGCCTTCTGTGACGGAGTCTCTACGGGGAATGACAGAATTACGGAAAAACTCACGACCTCGAATTTAAGCAGGTTCCTCAGGATAGGAGTTCTCCGCTCGATTATTCTGAAGTAGTTCTGGAACCAGCTTCCATAGATGACCCCTTCGTGATCGTTCGATGATTCATCGGAATTCCATCCAGAGCATGACCGGTCGGTACGGTCGAAAAACTCAACGGGTAAGAGCACTTCTGACTTGAGCAGTACCTCAGAGTACGCGTCGCGCCCGGATCTTCTGAGGAAATCTACCGACACTAGAACACGTGTCACCGCCCGTATTCGAAGTCGTTTGCTCCACCTGGCGGCGCGGCACATCACGAATCGAGAGACCCCTGATTCCATATGCTGTCGTGTACAAAGATAAGGAGCCGTGAACTGCAACTTACACGTCACTCGCGCGCTCGTCGTAGGCGGAAAGAGGCTTAGACGGGCAAGTGTGGGTGTTCGTAAGCCGGTGCCAATGAAACTCTCCCGGAGCGCCGAACAAGGGCTTCTCGCAGGGATTTCCTCCGACAATCCTCACAATAGGGAAGAAATCGAGAGGACGAGAAACGACATAAGGTACGAAATTCATTAGGGGAATGCAGCTGAATCCGAGGAGACCAAACCGAGCGATTGTAGAATCTGAATCAAGCCTGGAATATATCTCCGGAAAAATGGTGTACCGGCCTCTTGTATCGGAGGCCCGATAGCCGCCGCAGCTGTTACGACGACGCTCCGAATGAAGCTCACAGCGGATGGAAAAAGAATAATTCGGTGGAAGGTAGTTCCAGAGTCTGAGGCAGAAACTTGGTGAGCGACTACCAAACGACGTCGCGACGTCTCAACTTCTGGTCCCTCCGGAGAGGACGATCCATCCTGTCTCTGTATCGAATCGTGACGAACCTCGGTCAGGTGGCCATGAGTGTTATCGAAGGAGCTGACGGACAAGAACACACCGCGATGGCTAGGGGACGAGAACGGCTCGAGAGACCGGCGAATAAAAGAGCCGGACTGTTTTTCTCTCGCGTAACCAGAATCCCAGAAGTCATCGTCATCACGCCGCCACCGATGACGATCGAGACTACGGTGGTGACGCGGATCGGAACGAACGTGATTGATTTATCTCTCTATCGCTCGGCACTTATCCTCCTTCGCCGAACTCGATTCCTGATCGAGAGCTCCCGAACGGAAAAATGGCGTCGCTCCCAAGCTACCTATGCCGAAACTGCTGGTACGGCTGTCAGCTCCGATCGACTGCTTCAATGTCGACGGATGAATCAGAATCGTTCTGGACGCACTTA
This sequence comes from Galendromus occidentalis, assembly GCF_000255335.2. NCBI lineage: Eukaryota > Metazoa > Arthropoda > Arachnida > Mesostigmata > Phytoseiidae > Galendromus > Galendromus occidentalis. The sequence goes on from NW_003803850.1 coordinate 171,148, forward strand.
CAGAATTCCACGAGTATGAACTTGTGGTCTTTGATGGCCGAATCGAAGTTGTCTTTAGTGAGAACAAGAACATTCTCCTCGGTCTTGATTTCGGCCCTGGTCAGAACGACCAACAGGCACGAGAGAAGAACAGCACCCGATCGCATGATTGCCTCGCGTTGTCTGAGAGCCAAGACGTGGCACCGGCTTCCCTAAGACTATGCTAAAGCATCGTCACAACACGTTGCACGTCTGCTATTGGACGAGAGAGCCTTCCCTCTCCTGACCGAGAATCTACACTCACAGCTATCAGCGCACACGGAACCAATGGTGCCGCTGAGAACGAGCAGACAATCGCCCGGCACACCAACTGCCGGAGCGAACTTCGACAGGTTTTCTGTTTGAACCCCTCGATGCTGGAGAATGGAGCCCGAGTGCGGAGACACCCTCGATTCCGCGCGGCTTCATCGGCGCCTCGGGGTCGCGGGTCGGGAGCCCCGATTTCCGAGTATTCCTGACGGAGTTGGAGGACTTTCAGACGAATATGGTCTCCCCTCATTATCCATTTCTATGTTTTCAGAAAACTCCATTAAGGATCTCGTGCATCACAGCGTGTCCGCCGCGAGATCTCAATTGGCGCACGTGCTAGTGCCGAATGGATTTCGAGTGCGATGCGGGTGCTCTTCCGAGGCTGCGGGTAGATTACCGATCGGATTGGACATCTTTATCCTCAAACGGATAAGAAAAGCGACTCATATAACGTCGGAAACTGGAAGTGTCTCGATGAGATTGTGTACGATGAGCCTCGCTTATCCTGGAATATCCTGTTCAGAGGACTCCTTGCTCGGGGAGACCTCGATGAGAGCTAATCCTCAAGCGCTCTCGCTGGCTGGCGAATCGGATGCTGAATGAAAGTATTCGGGATCGGTGTCATGGGGCTATCAGGGGACGATATTGAGACGGAGCATTCGATTGCTTACGAATACGGAGCAATCGACTGTTTACGCACTCAAAAACTGGGAAGAAAGGAGGAGGATCACAAGGGCCTGATGTCGAGAGCTCGGTCCTGCTGCTCGTAAAGGACTCGTAGAGCTCACAGAGCGGCCCCGATCCGTCAGTGCAGACCAGGACTGGTTCCAGCATACTTTGCTCCCTTATCCGAAGCACAGAGATATTCTCTCACGCCGCCGGGTCTCCCAGAGATGCCGAGGTCATAGGTCGAAGGGACAGAGCTCGAGCTCAATGAATTTGGCTTATCCCTTTGGTCGATTAGAACGCAAGGAGATTCTCCAGTAGGATGGTTCCCAAAACATGTACGAGGAAGGATGCCGAGAGGTCCGGATCGAGAAGAATTATTGACGCGATTCACATCAGTTTTATCTATTATTCAAGTGACCTGAATTCCTACTCGCGCATCTCGTTGAGCTCCCCCTTGGAAACATGCAGTCGTACCAACTTTTCTACGTTTTATTCCGAAGTATTCGCCTGCTCCGAGGTCGCGACCCTCGCAAGATAGAGCCAGGCGGACTGTGTCCGGACATAGTACAAACCCATAGCCCGCTGCTCACCCTTTTCTCGAGCCAGATATATGCTGAGATACTCGGAAAATACTATTCCCGAAACAACGATTCGTATTTCACAGAGACTCTGACAGAAAGTATATTCCACTCTGATGGATGATTTCAAATGCCGTAATCAACTCCCTCCATTGGGGAAATATCCATGTCAATCAGAGTCGTCGATTCTTTCATCACCGTCGAGCAGCCTGGCGAGTCGCGCTGATTTGACAGCAGAAGATCTGACACAAGCCGCGGACTATCATGTTGGATACCGAAGGCGTTGACTTGTTCTAGATCTTATTCTCGCTGGTCTCACGTCCAAATGAGCGGCATGTGGTTCGCTTCCTTCGAGGAGCGCCTCCCGTCGGTGTCGGTGCGAAGCGTGTCTTTATCGGCACGAACAGATCTCAGGGAAAAAGATCACGACGGGACCTTGGGCAATGGGATGCAGCTCGACACCAGCCGGAATTCATCAATCGTGCATGTAACGGGAGAGATGGTAGCCTCAACTCTGCCTCGAGTTCCAGGCTTGTGTTGCTTCGGACCAATGATTTCCGATTCCCCTATCAGGCGATCGCGAAGGAGCCCTCCAATTCGCCCATTCAGTTGAATAAGAATCATCGGGAATGAAAAAGGATCCCGGTGATGCATTTCTTTCCCCTCTAGTATGCTCAACGCTCCCTAATTCTGGAAATTATCGCATCCGAAACTTGTCCACGAGCTGGATAATCCGTATGGCCAGCGAAATAGCGAAGTCTCGAAACTAAATCATCATTGAGGTCCATCGCAGCAAAAAAAACTTCGCGACCGAGATCTTCATCGGTGTGGGATCCTCTGGCGAACCCGAAGTCAGAATCCGGGGGTTGACCTTTCCATTGGTCCGCTACCTCTAATTGTGCTCCCATGAAAATTCCGCCGGGGACTTAGGATCGCAGGCAGATGAAACTTCCTGGGGAGCTCCCGTGGGGGAGCTCTACGCGTCCATCCATTATCGGAAAGGGGGAGGACCCGGCTCGTGGAGAGAAGGGATTACCATCTTCGGATTAACAAGAAATGCCGGCAAATCGCTCGAATTCCATAATTCGGAAGACCTTAAACGATGCCTCCCCGTCACGGTATAATCGTCATCGTCCTTGCGCTACAATTTTACTGGTCTCCGGAGGAGCATGTTCTTGAGGGATAGCTCCAAGCCGACGACGACGGGTCCCGCCTATTCGTTCTCCCTTCATCTAAGGAAGAACCTCGAGCCATACGACTTGCTGACTGGTCGTTCCATCATTAGATCGACTTGCATGGCTCCATACCGAGGGAATTCCAGTTCCTCGTCCGCGGCTCGCAGGTGCTTCTCAAAGATTCGGCGACATCAGTCGGAGCTCCTTCCATTGAAGCTCAAGTTTTATCGCTCAGGGAAGCGCCGCGATAGACCACGGAACTTTCTCCAGATGATACCTCCCGCGTGTGTTTCGAGCGCATTGGAACAACACGATCCGTATCGAAGGCAGGGGACTCTAGGGGCTGTTAATTCACCTGGAATCGCCACTCGCTCTTATCGAAACTTGGCGATACCTCCCAGAGATTCATCGTGGACCACGAGAAGGATGCCAGGCCGCAGCGATTTTGATGAAGGGACTCTATCGTTGTGTTTCTCGGATCACCAGCGTGAAAAAGCGTCGAGCTTTTGGCCGGGACATCCGTCGCGCCGCCGGGGTCCCCGCGCCGTCTCTGTGAGATGTTCACCCAAGTAGAGTCTCGACGCACAGTGGAGCCAAATCGATTTTTTTTGTGGAAAAAAGTCATGGCGAAAGAACGAACTCGGAGATAGCTATAAATGTTCGACTCGATCTGAGAGTCTAGAAACCTGACACCTCCGATCTACAGTGTCGGCTAGAGGCGGTTGCGGAAAACACAAAACAAGGGTTTCAGAAAGTAGCGATTCTGTCGACTCAGTCATTCAATAGTTGGTTTCCACGAGAGACACACGCCGAGGATTTTCGATGGAGGAAAAAACTTTCAGTAAGTCCCATCCGGATCCCGATCTTTGTCTGAGACCCTTTCTCGACGGAATCGGTCGCTCCCTGACCTCACAATCGATTTCTGATGAAGGACCCCATCTTCTCAAATATTTTGCGAATTTCCTCGGTGCCGGGAGTTCATGATCGCATTCGATCGTCTCGTTGAAATTTTTTCTTGGACGCGTTGGAGTCTGACTAGGCTATAAAAAAATATCAGCCTCCGCTCGGCTCCGCTTTCAGAATAATCCAGTGTTATCCGAACCGTATCCAGCGGCGCATCTCCGTGTTTCGTTTGATTCAATTATGTTAAGGTTTCGTAAGGTTCTTATTTAGGTCCGCGGACCTCTATCGGACCTTTTTCGGAACTTTATCAGACCTTCATCGGACCTCCATCGGACCTCCATCGGACCTTTTTCGGAACTTTATCAGACCTTCATCGGAATTTTATTAAACATGAATCAGTTCTCTATCGATCCTTCCTCAGACATTCAGCGAGCAAGCTCGATGAATTACCCTGAGCCGCGGCTGCAGGCCTCGCTGCTTCTCCATGGATATGGAACTTATCCTTCACAATCTCTA